>NC_046384.1:27805692-27934083 GCF_011125445.2 Fundulus heteroclitus
TATTATTATTCTATAATATTATTTTGTGTGTCAGTTTGCTTTTCTCAATAGTGAACATAATAAATGTAAAATCTTGTGAACCAACAATTTGTAGGTTCGGTTGAGCCAATCGAATCCTATGGATAAAACACACACACACACACACTATATATATATATATATATATATATATATATATATATATATATATATATATACACTCATTTTCTATGAAAACTGTACGATTTGAAAACGGGGTTTCAGAGTGGAAGGATTCGAAAACATCCTGGTCTCTGTTGTCGTGTAAACAGAAAAAACGGAATCAGCCTGTATGGGGAAGCCCTTGCAAACACACAATATCACTGACATCAGTAGAAATAAATGGTGACCAGTTTAACAACCACAGTGGTGGTTTTAGAATTGAAAGTAACCTAAAGCAACAGGTGGATCTCGTCATTGGTCCATACAAACCTTTGTAGTCTCTACCAAGCCAGTGGTGCCTTTTACAGTTTTTCTCAAATGCTAAAACACATTTCACAAACTTTTCGTCCATGTTCTCCAATGTCTAAACACAACACCTTTTTCTAAAGCTACATAAACACAACCACACCTTCTCCCTTCAAAACTAAAACTTTCACACCCAAAGAGCAGCTCGAAGCTTTCAAAAATGTAAACACTATACACATCATTACACACTACAGCAAAACAATTGAAAACACAATGCTCAATTTGTGAGAAGGTTCTTTGTTTCTTTACTGCCAATGCATATTTTTAGAGACTTTACAATTCTGGATCTTCTTAGAGTTCTGCAGAGGATTGGGCATTTAGATTTGTGAGTTTCATATGAAGGGTATAAATCTATAGTAAATTCTGTACACCACTGTAACACAACTCACTGCAAAAGCAGAATCTATTGCACAAAACAGTACTCTTGAAAACATGATCAGGGTGTGAAGTTTTTTTTATTCATTTTACAGTATTTACACCACAATCACTGTGCGGCATCATGTCGCTGAGCTGCATCAGGCCACATCACCTCATCCACATCACAGGCTATATTGTCTCTTGCCAGGCACCGTGGGAAAAACGCCCTGGAATGGCGGATCCATCCTTGGAAGTTCTCCACTGGGATGTCAACACACGCCAGCTCCATTGCCCTTAGGAGGTTTTCTCTAGTGTATGGTTGTCTGTCATAAACCTTCCATCTCCACGATGAGAAGAACTCCTCTATAGGGTTCAGGAAAGGGGAGTAGGGTGGCAGACAGATGTTTAAAAAGTGGTTACTGTTGGTGGTGAACCACTCACTGATTTGGTTTGTTGTGTGGAAGCGTACATTGTCCCAAATGATCACATAAATGGGATGTTCGGGCCCAGGATGGTGTTGTTGGCGGTCCAGGAGGATATCTTTTAGCTCCCCTAGGAAGGTTAGGAGACGTTGGGTGTTGTAAGACCCAAGGACAGCCTGCCGGTGGACAAGCCCCTCCAAACCCATAGCCGCACAAAGAGTAATATTACCCCCCCATTGGCCAGAAACCTCAGTGATGGCTCTTTGGCCAATGATAATACGGCCTCTTTGCCTTCGTTTGTGCAGGTTGAAGCCAGCCTCATCCAGGAAGAGGTACTCATGAGGTCTGGCCATCGCGTCCAACTGTAATATCCTCTGTGAAAATGTGAAAGTGCACAGGTGTTCAGAACAACAGTCAATCAGGTAGCATATTACTGTATTGTCCAGAAGTAATGTAGGCCACTGAGCAACACAGTATGTTTACTAACTGTACTGTGAACATGGATGTATACTTACTTGCACATACTCGTAACGCAGGTCTTTGTGTCGTGCAGAGTTTCGCTCAAAGGGAACCCTATAGACTTGTTTCATCCGCATCTTTTGGCGCCGGAGAACTCGGTCTATTGTGGCCAAGCTGACATCATCAATGCCCTCAAAGTTCACATTATCGTCAATGACTTTGTCTCTGATCTCCCGGAGTCTGATGAGGTTGTTCTCACGAACCATATCCACAATGGCGGTTTTTTGTGCCGCAGTAAATATGGCAACCCGCCCACCTCTATGTGGCATTCTTTCAACTCTAAAGAAAGAAACGTGTCGTCAATTGACATGTTTTACAATACAGTAATAACTGATTTGAAACTACTGTAATAGACTACTTTCACAGGCTTGTAAAATTGTATTGTGACAAAGAAAGCAATAGAGTACAATACCTGTTGTGTTGTCTGAATGCCCTGATAATGGTGGCCACGGTGAACCTACTCAGGTTTGGACGGACTCTTAGTCCTGCTTCAGCCATTGTCATGCCATGGACAATGACATGGTCAATGACTGTTGCTCGCATCTCGTCCGTAATGATGGTACAAGGTTGTCTTGCTATCCCTCCTGGACCTTCTCTCCCTTGTTGGCCTGCTCCTCTTCCACCATGGCCTGCTCCTCTTCCACCATGGCCTGCTCCTCTTCCACCATGGCCTGCTCCTCTTCCACCATGGCCTGCTCCTCTTCCTCCTTGGCCAGCTCTTCTCCCTCCTCTGACGCGATTACCTCTTCCCCTGACTCTGCCTTCATCCATTGTGTTTGTTTGGAATCTTCAGCAAACTGTGCACTCTGAACTTGCTTTTATACATGTGGTCACAGCATTAGCAACAGGTGTTTTCAATTTTGAGTCGTTGTGTGTAATGAATGACACCAGGTGTGTTCATTTTGTTCAAATATTGCTGACTGTGGAAAGCATTTTGCATCACATGAGCTTTCATTTGAGAATATGAGCAGAGTTCTTTTGCAACTTGTGTTTTAGCAAGGAAAAATGTGTTAAGATTTATGTGAACGGAGGATTGTGTTTTGTGAATTGTGTCTTCATGTGAAATGTGTTTATGATATTGGAAAATGATGGCTAGATTTAGTAAATGTGTTTAGACAACTGGTCATTTGGTTTAGAGGATTGGCTTTTGTGTTTTAGCATTTGAGAAAAACTGTAAAGCAGGGAGTGTTTGTACGGATGCCCATATTGTAGATTTTCAAACAACATACCCCCTGCAACTTGCTTGATCGCGCAGTTAGTAAATTGTCATTATAAAATGACCTCTTTTAATATATAAAAAGCATTTTTCTTAACCTGCTAAATAAAATTCAGGTACAACTTATTTAATGTCGTTGTACTGGTGAAAGCTGAACCTCTACTCATAGTCTTTTGTAGCCTCTAATTGGTTTACTTCCAGTATTACCCGATTTCTAGTGCGATCCTTCTCCCTGCTAACTTCTACCAGAATACTTGTCTCTGCTGAAGAATAGCAAGCCCACACAACATTATGCTACCACCACCATGTTTTATTATGGTGATAGTGTCAGGGGGGTATTCAGTGGTTGATTTCCACCTCAAATAGACTACAAACTAGAAACTTTCAGATATTTTTCCTCAGGAAAAAAATACTATCCCTTTCTTTCCATTTCAATTAAGAACAATAGAATACATGGAAGTGTGAAGATATAACTTGATAGATGCAAAAAGAAACATAGGAGTATGAAGTCTTTTGCAAGGCCTCTGTGATATTGCCTTGAATTTTGAAACCATATAAAACACCAAAGGAGAACCTAAAAGGCTAAACACAGACTTATTGGCAGAATTGTGGAAGTGCTCTTTGAAAATGTTTAAAAACTGAATAAAAACTGTAAAAATATGCAGTATATTAAATTCATTTAAAAAAAATATATATAGCGCAAATTCAAAATACATGTCAAAGTTACAAAGTCAAATGTGTTACCCCAAACTCTTCTTTGAATGTGGTAGTGTGGAATGTTGCATGGCAATGAGATTACCCATATTTAAAATCTAAAAAAAATAACACTGCATATAGTTTTGTGGTGACATAAGAATGACCTTTAAAATTTCAAGGATGAAAAATTCCCTCTAAACGACTCTTTAGGAACACTGGACTCGCTCTTTGCTTACCAGCCTTGCTGTTGCAAGCTGCTTTCTGAGTGTTTTGTTCACCCGAGCTTCACTACGCTGTGCAGAGATGTTGAGAGGAGTCAATAAGAGAGAGTAGAAAGTCAAATCGGGGACATGAGGAAGTTCTGGAGGGAGGAGTTGAACAGACTGGAGAGGAGGAGACTCAGCACACGACTAGTGGCATGTCTGCTTGTCCTTGAAAAGGACACTGGTGTCTCAACAAAGGATTTCTTTGTGTGCAGTTCCCTCACTTTCCCATGGCTTGTTTCCTCTCTCCTTCCTTTGCCCTTAACATTCGGACTCTTTCTGTCTTCTCGTTTGGGAAGCCTTATACACACACATACTCAGAGCAACTTTATACTTTGTTAGCTGTTGTTATTGCCCAACAGAAGTTAATTCACACATATGCTCCTACATCTACAATCATTCGTCATTTCCCCTTCATTACCGTACTTCTGCTGCAATACACACACAGACAGCAACAGAATTCCTTTGCTGACTCCTCCCCTCTGTGAGGTCTCTCCTCTGGGGCCGTTACAACCTGCCCTCATGGAAAACTACCAGTGCACGCAACGCCCGGCACGCACAGGCAAACACAACAAGGTCTGTGTTAACAGTGAATGGCAGCAGAGTGTGGAAGGGAACAAAGAGGGTCTAGCTGAGCAAAATGTATCCATAACCAAAATCCTATCTATTTTTATCATGGAAATCCTTTCAAAATTTCTATAAACACAGCTTTAAATGACCAATGTCCTACAGCTACAGTTCTGCCCTACCTTTAGCTCAACTCATGGTTGCTCGGAGGTTAACACAACTAACTTTGCTTCCTGTTTGTGATCAGATTCAGTCTTTGAATGAAGGGTTTATAGTTCCTAGCATTATGCCCCATATAGAACGAGTGGTTTCATTTTGTTTGTGCTGACTGTAACAAGCCTCTCACTGACCTGAGGTTGATTCCAACTGTGTTTACATCCTAAAGCAGATGCAAAATCTTATTTTCTCGTAGGCTATCAGGAGTATGTTTACAGGACTTTGTGAACATTCCTTCAGATGTGCAATTGTGAGGTCAGACACTGATGTTGGACAAGAAGGTCTGCCTTGCAGTGTCCGCTATAAAGGCAGAGATAACAATTTGTCTCCCTTTTTGAATGACTGTGCATGCGCAAGACCATCTTATCTGCTCTTCGGATGAAAAAAATCTCCCAAAGCCACTCTGGTCTTATTTCTTTCCACTAAGGCCTTCCTCTTCTTCTAGTAAACTTGTACATGGTTTGTTTCTTGCAACTCTCAGCCATGTTCCAAGTACAAGGTTTGAGCAGCAGAGCTACAATGAACGTAGCACCGTAGCTAACTGCTAAGGTAACCCCTAAGCTAACTGGATTCATAAACAGTAGAAGTAGGAACAACAGACTGGCGACCTGTCCAGGGTGTACCCCGCCTCTCGCCCAGTGAAAACTGGAGATAGGCACCAGCAACCCCCGCGACCCCATGAGGGTCTAAGCAGGTCAGAAAATGGATGGATGGATGGATAGAAGTAAGAACATACATACACACTTACCATTACGTGAGCTCATCAGAATGATTGGCATGAGGGACAACAAATAGATAAGGCGATTCAGATGTGTTTTTTTTGGGTTGACGTGAAAACTCTGTACAGTTATTCCACAGCAAACCGATTAATTTATATATTTTATGACCTTGTTTGGACACGGGTGTTCAGTCATGGTGGAACGAGCCAATCACCAATGTTTTTTCACAGAAGGGGGAGCCACAAATTGTCCAAAATGTCTGGGTACATTGAACCATATAGAGTTCCTGTCACTGGAACAAATAGACTGAGCCCAAAAAAAAAAAAGAAAAACACCCCATACCGTAATTCTGTCTACACCAAAGTTTCCACTTGAAACAATGCTGTCGGGCAAGTGCCTCTTTCCTTTGCATCCCCTAAGCCCAGACTCAACTACACAATTTCAAGACAGAGAGGCCCTTTCCATTAGGTGGCTTGCAGAAATGTTCATTTGAGCCATATTTGAAGCATATCCAGTCTCCAAATAGTAAAAAAAACATTCACTCATTAGATACACACCATCTAGTCTACCTACACCACTTTAATGTTATAGATTATGAATTTAAATCATCAACACAAATAAACTGACCTAGATGATTTTATTATAGGTGTAATGTTTACCTTATTAGAGATAAAAAAAAAGATGTTCAAAGGAAAGCAGAAATAGATTGATGTTGAATTTCTGAGTACTTTTATTTTGAAGAACCAGGAGTATGTTATTCCTGAGTTTGCTTTGATCAGTTGTTCACTATACAGTACACAAGGGTTCAAAAGCTTTTTTTTCCTTTCCTTACTCTGGATTGAATTATTTGCCAGATTATTAGAAGAAACAGAATGTTCCAAATCTGTGTTGAATTACTTTTATTTTAAAACAATTAAAATAATGTTGCAAAGTTCTAACCCTGATTATAAGTTATCATAGGCCTCACATGCCTTGAATACAACTCAGGTCTCAAAAGCTGTTTCCTTTGTGACTTACAAAAGATTTGATTCCAAGTTTATGATTAGGGTCCTTATCACTGCAACAAAAGGTAAATGACTGCTCTGTGAATTAACTAATTACCCAATTAGGGGATTCATGTGCATCTTAAAGTTGCAGGACATAGGTCCTGAAGACTGGAATTTGACCATTGGAGATTCAACAACATCTGTTTGCCATCCAGATGAGCCAAGCCCATGTTTTTATTTCTTTGTCTGCAATGCAATGACCACATAGTCATGAATAGATGGAAAAAAATCTAAATGCACACTACACCAAAGCAGTGCAAGAATGGCTGGTAATGACAATACATAAGAACCTGAAGACCCATATGTTTGTTTTTTATCAGCAAAGTGAACAAGGTTCCAGGTTTCTAGTAACAAGCACCGCCTGGTGTCGAAACTGTTTCACAGCAAGTGAGTTCAATATTTTACTTATTTTTCCACATTCACTCTGGTAAATGTGGTTTGTATTGTATCTCAATTGCCTACATCTAAGGTCAAAATAACTAAAATAAATGTTCAAAACACAGAAATCGAGATAGGAACTGAATGTTGTGTATGACTATGGGCAGGTACACATTTATATTTGTTTGGCTATTTTAATTTATCTCTTCTTAAACGTGATCTCTAAGATTAAAATGTGACTTATCCTCTTCTCCCTTCATAATCAGAATCAGACATGCTTAATCAAACAGAATCATAAATGCTCAAGTGAGAGTAAATGACAAAGCAGGACCACCACTGGGCCACTGTCTTTTAACTAAACTGTGGTTAAAAGAGTTCTTCACCCATAATACTTACTAATTTTGATTCCTTACTACAGATGTTCCTTCTAACTTTAAAAACCTGCAGGTCAAGGTAAAATAAAGCTCAAAGTCATAACCAGAAATACTTATTACATTCAGAATTTACAACTGGTGTAGCTTCAGTCTTATTTTAAAGTTCTCACCTCCAAACAGAAACCTTTCAGCTTGTATTTGTTGTCTATAAACAAAGATTAAGGTATTTGCTCATGTGGGCACAGACATGTTTCCACAATGGAGCAATTCCACATTTTCACTCAACTGAATAATTTCACTGCAAACTACACCAGAAATGTGGCATAAAGTTTCAGAACTCGGTCAGATCGAAAAGGCAATTAAGGATTCTTTGATTATGTGTTTCAATTTGTATTAGATTTAATACTTTTACTTCTGCTCTAGATTGATTTAATTGTACCCTGTTTAATGCAAGAAGGTAACCTCCAGATGTGTAGACATGTGGTGCTTTGACCTCAACGATGCAGCTTAACATAAGGATTACAGAGAATGACAGCAGGATCTGAGCAAAATACATACATGACACCGGCCCAACTTCCAGGGAACTATCTCAGCATTGAGTTATGTCATCTTATATATACAATCAGAAGGTTGCACATCTGTCTCTGTCAGCCTAAAATCACTTTCTTATGTGATAAAGAGAAGGTCCCGATTTTTAAATTGTCTACATGTCTTTTTGTCCAATATGTTCAAAAATACCCTGAGATACAAAATAACTGTTGTGCTGCTGTTCTCTACGCTGGTATTCTGGTTTGGCAATGGTTCTAATAGTGTAACTACAGAGGGGTTGAAATGGCTCAAAATACATTACCTTGGTTCCTGGAAAAGATGTCTTGTGGTGGAAATCTATAGTCCCAGACATGTTCCCTTAAAATGTAGATAGCAAGAAAGAGAATTTTCCAAACAAAGCTTGATTTCCTAAAATTCTCTAGCAATGTTTCAACTGAACTGTTTACTGGACAAAGTTCAGGTTGTCAACAGAAACAGATCAAAAACTCTTTGTTGTCAGTCTAAGAATGGCAAGGCAAGGCAAATTTATTTGTATAGCACAATTCAGTACAGAGATAATGCAAAGTGCTTTACATGATTAAAATACAGGAAAACAAAACAAAATATAAGCAAGTAGGAATAAAATGTAGAAACAAAATAGAACATCAATAAACAGTTGGACTAAAAAAGTTTAACTAATGCTGTTTCAGTGGAACAGTTTAACTAGAACAGTCAAAAGCAGACCTAAACAAATGTGTTTTTAACCTTGATTTAAAAGGATTTAGTACGCTGTAGGATGTAGTATGCTGTCTAATTATAGATCCACAAAGAAGCATATCTACATAAAAAAAAAAAAAAAATCAGAGGAACAAGAACTGATGCCTACTGAGCCATGATAACAGACTGTGTTTGAAAGTTACCAACAGAAACAGACAATGTTTGACTGATAAGATAAGATGGAACGGAATGCAATGGAAAACAGTACAATTTAAACTTAAATATTGTTCAGGACATAGAAAGAGTATAGGATCAACACTGTCAAAAGTTGCACAGAGAAAAAAAAAATTATATATATTTTATGGTAATCTGTCTTGAAGCTGTGTGTGCTTTGGTGGCGCAGTGGTTAGCACGCATGACCCATGTATGGAGGCCTTAGACCTTGACGTGGCTGACCCAGGTTCAACTCTTACCTGTGATCAGAGTTGAACATCAACAAACTGACCACTGACCTGTGGTCAGAGTTGACCTGTGGTCAGAGTTGAACCTTTGCCGCATATCTCCCCCCCTCTCTCATACCCCCTTTCCTGTCAGCACTCTGTATGAAAAACAAGCCACTAGTGCTGTAAAAAACCTAAAAAAAAAAAAATCTATCTTAAAGCCATCTACAACTTTAGTCTGGGCTGTTTCTTTGCGGTAGTTAGCTCTAAAACAGCACTGATATGTATCATATTCATTGGAATATATTGAGAACCATTTTACTCAAAAATGGCAGACTAGAAATTGGTAATAAAATGATGATCATCACAGATGTGCTATTTCTAGTATGAATTACCCAATTAGAAATACTGGATGGTGCATTCACCGAATGTACAGTCTGGTCACTCAGTTTGATTAGAATCCATAAGCAACAGCCCAGTTTCTTTAGTGTAGTACAGAGCCCTCATCCAAACAAGGAAAACTGAAAGTAATTAGTTTTTTTCTTTATGAAGTAGTTTCACTTTTTGGATAAAAGATGTTTGTTGTAAAGCTCAAATGTATTTTATTTAGAGAAACATTAATTCTGATCTGGGGCCCGTTCCTTGTACGTTGCTTAAAACATCCAAGATCAAATGACACATCCAAGATGATTTCATCCGGCTAATCATGATCCAGCTAATTGGGTTCTTCGAACACATCTGTTGTTTATGATTAGTATCGCTGGATTGAGCTATCTGAGACAACTGCGCGTTCATGCGTTTGTTTAAAAGGGGAAATGTATCGATAGTAGAAACATTGATCAGCAACGCTGCTATTGGCTGTTCAGCATGGCCAATGAACGCCCACAGTTTTTCTCCCAAGCAGAACAAGAGCTTGGAAGGTTATGCCGAATTTGAGTCATTAATTAAAACGACAGGGAACATCTCAAAATCTGTTAAAGCAGGGAGAGAGGGCTGGCAAAAAGTAGCAGACAAATGAATGCGTAAATACTGTCCATGGCAGATGTTTCTATCACTTTCTACAGTATGAATTTTTTCATTTTAATAATCTCATATTTACTTTGTTCTTTGATATCAGAGCCTCCGCGGGACCCACTAGGACATGGGGACAAGTACAAGTGAGGTACAATAATATTCTACAAAATGGTAGCCTTTAATTATTATACTTTATTTTAAAAACGCACTTGTTATGTCAAGAGATCCAAATTTCATTCCTTAGACATGGGAAGTATAGGACACGTGCAAATTGGGAATTTTAACAAAAAAATTCTTTATCCATAAAAAATGAAATTCTTCCTTTTCCAAGTCATCCACAGTTTATACGGTCAAAAACTGTATTGCTCCGTGTCTAAATAATCCATCCATAGTTTTTTCTAATACAATGTACGGCTCGACAGGAAGCAAGCCTTTCAAAGTACACTAAACTTCACAATAAAATAGCCTGAACAAATCTTCTTACTGAATATGATAAAAATAAAAAGCAAACCATCATACAAATAACTTAAATATTTTCGATTTATGGCTCTAACACAACTTTTTCCTCTTTAAAAGCCACTCTTAAATGATGTGCTTGTCTGTTTATATTTCCCCACAAACGGACAATAAAGGTTATTTCTATTCTATTGCATGTCTGCCTTTTAAATACTTTTGCTGACACCCTTCAAAAGAGAAGAAATTGGGTCATCTAGGGTGCACCTTTATCAGACCACTTAATACACACACATACAATCACATATAACAGTAACATAGAACATATAAAAGTTCTAGGTGCAGAACAAGGCTGCTAAAATCAAATGTGAAATGCTCATCTCATGCGTGTGTGTTGCTGTAGGCGATTGTGGGCATCCTGATAATGATGAGATTAGTACCACAGGGCATCGACATGACAAGATGTTGTCGGAGTCGGCGATTACTCCAAATGTCATTTTCTGTAATCGTTTATCCTTTTACAGGGTTCATAAACCTTAAACCTTTTCACCTTTCTTCACATTTGAACCACAAACTAAAAACGTATTTTAATGTTATTTGTAAGAGATCAAAACAAGGTAGTGCATACTTGTTAAGAGAAAGAAATTTTAGATGTGGTTTTTCAAGATTTCTTTATAAACTAAAAAGATAGTATGGCCTTTATTCGTATTTTGCCCTGTTAATTGTGATACTGCGTCTCTTGGGCAAATTGTGGCAGATTGCAAAAGACAAGGCTTTTTAAAAACAATTACTTTCTTCCTGCCACTTTTTCCTCAAATGCTAGATTTGTGGAACATCCTTTTACAGATTTTCCCACCTGAGCTCCCTCAGAGTTGCCATGTGCATCTTGACTGCATCTTTAAACAAAGGTCTTGACATACCTCTCCATAAAGAGCCTTTCTTTGGTATGAAACTATGAAGTGCTGCTCAGGGTGGCAGTAAAAAGGAGGAAACATGGGTATCCAGATAATACAATTTTACATATCTGACAGTTGTGCCATCCATCCATTTTCCAAACCGCTTAATCCCTCATGGGGTTGCTGGTCCCTATCTCCAGCGTTCACTGGGCAAGAGGCGGGGTACACCCTGGACAGGTCGCCAGTCTGTCGCAGGGCA
Organism: Fundulus heteroclitus; assembly: GCF_011125445.2. Classification (NCBI taxonomy): domain Eukaryota; kingdom Metazoa; phylum Chordata; class Actinopteri; order Cyprinodontiformes; family Fundulidae; genus Fundulus; species Fundulus heteroclitus. Next base: position 27,817,259 of record NC_046384.1, read on the forward strand.
ACACAGAGACAGACAGGACAAACAACCATTCACACCTAAGGACAATTTGGAGAAGCCAATTAACCTAACAGTCATGTTTTTGGTCTGTGGGAGGAAGCCGGAGTACCCGGAGAAAACCCACGCATGCACAGGGAGAACACGCAAACTCCATGCAGAAAGACCCAGGGGTGTACTCGAACCCAGGACCTTCTTGCTGCAAGGCAACAGCGCTACCCACTGCGCCACTGTGCAGCCCGACAGTCAATGGGGAATTGGCGCCCCCATGTGTTATGTAGGTATCCCCTGCTTGCTACTGATAATAGGGAAATAGTGTAATTTCCTTTCTGAGGGACATGGCTGCATTTTATCTCTTCACAGAATAAAATGACATTTTCCCCAGGGGTCTTGTCTTTTTTTGTTTCAGTTCTTTCTTCACCACAACAGCCTGGAGCAGCTCTCGCATTACTGCAAAAGAAACCCCATTTAATTCGTCCATCTCTTGCTCCATTCAACCATTACTTGTGAACAAGACACCAAGATACTCAAAGTCCTCTGCTTGAGGGAGAGACTGACCCCAGACCAAGAGATGTCATCCCACCTTTTCCCAATCAAGGATCATCGTCTGAGACTCAGAGGAGCTAACTTTAATCCTGGCAGATTCAAACTCAGTAGTGAACTGCTCCAATGCACGCTGGAGACAAGAGATGACAATGATCTAGCAGGGATGTGGCAGAGGAGACAGACTTAAAAAGGCAGGAGAACAGAGGAGAGAGAGAGAGCCAATTAACCAGAAACAGGTGGAGGTAATCTGAGGGAGGGAAGTGGCTGCAGGAGGAAAAAAGCTGACAGAAAAACACGTGGAAAGGAACAGACACTGAACCAACCCCAGAACATAAATAACCATGAAGAACAAACCTAAGACAGAAGATAAAACTAAGACTAAACAGAGCACAGAAGGGATATCAGAACTAATACAAAGACCGGATAAACTAAAACAGTACACAAGCTAAACAAGAATCCAAAACAAGACAGAACCCAGAACAGAAACAAAACCTGAGGCAGGAGAGAGGAACAACTGATCAAAATAATAAACATACACCAAAACAAAACTCAGATTATGACACATACGAGGTAATCAGAGCTCTGATATATGATGGAGCTTGATTATTAAGGGCTTTATACATGAGAAGTAGAATTTTAAATTCTATTCTTGATTTTTATTGCAGAGTATTTGCTCAGCAGGGATGAGTAGTCACTACTTCACCAGCTTTGCAATGACTACAAGGAACTGCCCCCTTCAGCAGGGTGCCGGTGCCATAAAGCCAAGCTCCCACAGACAATCGTCCGGCTCAACGTCTGGAGTACTACCGCCTGAATCGAAGCTAAGTCTACAGTCTTTCTTCTGCGTAACTAGACGGTGAACAAAAAGCATCCATCTATGCCAAAACCAGCCTTATGATCTTTTCTCAGCTGTTGCAGGAAAGCTGACTCAAGCTCAAACAGCCACACTTCATCTAGCCCATAACCTCATGCTGCTGATAAGACAATTGGCCTTCATCCTCACTGCTTCCAACTGGATGCCCAAAGTGAACCGAATTGACACCGAGGCACCGACAGGTTTGTCAGAGAAATAAATAGGGAAAGTTAAATGGTTTATTTAAAATAATTTACTTAACACGTTTTCAAGGTGTTTTTAAAACACGTGGAGTTACCCGACATAGCCCGTCATTAGCATTTTGAAACCAAGCGTTGCCAATGTAATATGAGTTGTTTACTGTAATGATTTCAGCTGGAGAACCTGATATTCAGCCGGACACAGAGATAGGTTAAAAAGGTTTATTGAGGATGAATCCTGATGGATGAGGCAGACGAACAGAACCAGACTAGGCAGATAAATCTTGGTTGAGTTTGGCTTGGCTTGGTCGAAGTAGTAGGCAGGCATGAACAGGAGATCAGGGCAGGCGGTGTAGATCAGGGAACCACCAGAACCCCCTCCTCAAGGGCGGATACCAGACGCCCTTTAAAAACAAAAAAGAATCTCTCAAAAGTCCAAGCAAAAACAACCCAAAAAGGCGAACTACGGGCTCTGGCGGGCATCCCGGAGGCAGGTCTTGGCGTGGCAGGATGTCTGGCAGGCATCCCGGAGGCATGCCTCGGCGTGGCAGGATGTTGGGTGACAGGGTGATGGGTGAGTCAGAAGGCCCTTTAGGTGGAGCAGGACCCTTGGCATTCGGCGACAGCGCAGTCCACTTGGCGGCCAACGGGGTTGCAGGGCTCTTGGCGGCGGGCGCCGGTGATGATACAGGGCTCTTGTAGCTGGACGCTGACAGGGGTGCAGGGCTCTTGGCGGCAGACGCTGATGACGGTGCAGGGCTTTTAGCCGCGGGCGCCGACGGGGGTAAAGGTGCTTGGTGGCTCGATTGGGCCCTGGGTGCTTGGTGGCTTGACGGGGCCCTGGGTGCTTGGTGGCTCGATTGGGCCCTGGGTGCTTGCCGGCTCGACAGGGCCCTGGGGCACAGACTGGAGGCAGATCCAACTGGACCCCCTCCTCGCAGGACTCTGGAGCAAAGACAGGAGGCGGATCCACCTGAATCCCCTCCTCGCAGGACTCTGGAGCACAGATTGGAGGTGGATCCACCTGGACCCCCTCCTCGCAGGACACAGGAGAGCAGACCGAAGCATTGGCCTGTGCCGGACCCTCTCAGACTGGAGCACTGGTCTGCGCTGGGCCCTCAGTGAGAGGAACATAACCTGAGGTGGCAGCCGGGCCCTCGGTGACAGGAACAGAACCCGAGGCAGCAGCTGGGCACTCGGTGACAGGAACAGAATCCGAGGTTGCAGCTGGGCCCTCGGTGACAGGAACAGGACCTGAGACATTGGCCAGACCCGAGGAGACAGGAACGGGACTGGCACAGAAAAGTTCTTTCTGGTGTGAACTGGCTTAGAGATGTCGTCATAAGCACGGGAGGACTTAATGAGGGACCTTTCAGAATGGTTTACGGTTTGAAAGCTTTCTTATGGTTCTTAGCGTTATCTGGGTTAAACTGGGTTAAGTCAGAGTGATCACTGGTGGCAGACCTCAGAAGCACGAGAGGTCTTAAATATGGACCTTTCAGAATGGTTTATGGTTTGAAAGCTTTCTTATGGTTCTTAGTGTTATCTGGTTTAAACTCCTAAAAACCCACCTGGGCTATTAATTGAAGTTAATTCCTGAAGTTACCATGGGAGAACAGACTTCCTTTGTCTGTGAGCAGATAAGCACCTAGAAGGTTGATGTGTGCAGGGATTTTCACCCCTCCCCTGGCACTCCGTGGTCTGTTAAAAGGATGTGTTCAGGTAGTGTTCGAGCAGACAAATCGCTTACAATGGTTGAGGAGAGGGACATGGGTAATATACTAAATTAAGTTTTATGGTAACGCTGTAAGTGTTTGTCTACCTTTGGAATTCCAATTGTAATACATACATTTCAGTATTTCTCATGCTAAGGTTTTCTTTCCTTTGCTACCAAATCTCTGTACTGAGTGAGGCGGGCCTTCATGAATGAGACAGGAAGAAGTAACAGGCCGCTCTCGTTAGTGGCGCTATGGGAGACTCGGTTGTGGTAGGCCGAGAGCTCAATTCAGCCTCACTGGATGGCGAACAGAAAACGCAAGCTGGAGCAGTGGAGGTGACCAGCAATGCCACAGAAGCAGAGAGTGGTAGATGCTGGGTAGCATCGGCAGCACGCTCCACAGAAGGGGTGGGAACCGGGCAGGCAGGTTGTCGTCGACGTCTTCGGCGGTGAGAAGGCAGATCACGCTGAGGGACAGAATTACCTTGTGTAGGCGGGACAGCGTTAGCCCGTGGCAACAAACTCGCTTCCTCCTCGGGTGAGGGAAGCAGCCCTGGATCCAGGAAAAGATCCGAGCGCAAATCCTGAACCAGATCCTCCTTGACCTCCAGGAAAAACTCTGGATCTGGAGCAAAATTCTGCGAGGAGCAGGTGCTGGAGTCCTCAGGTGAGTGATCGACATGGCTGTGAGCGATGAGCGGGGTACTTGTGTCCCATACTATGACTCTTCCTCAACTTAAATTCTGTGCCAGGGACGGGTTCATGTCTTGGCAAGAACAACACATGAGAAACGAAGTGAGGTCAGGTTCAGGCAGGGATGAGGCAGGTATAAGTAAGTAGGTGAACAGGTGACCAGAGTTGAATGTAATTTGTGGCAACAGGTGAAGACTGAGCTGATTGGATTGTGGCTGGTGGTTGAGAGGTGACAGGCTAAATGAGAAAAGTTCAGAGGCAAAACAAAACCCTAAATCATAACAGTTTACAGTTATAACAGACTTAATTTCCACAAGGGCATTATACATTGATGGGATATTAATGTTTGTGTTTTCCAGTCCACTCATTACGACCAAAATCGAGGTTGAAGCTTTTTTAATTTAATGGCAAATGTCCGCTAGCCTAATGCTATGAGCTTCCAAATAAAATGTCTTCTTCTCGGATATGCAACTACGGTTCGTTTGAAACATAAGGTTTATTTTGTTTCGCTCCACCATCGTTCGATAGTGCTAAAAGCGTTATTACCACGCCCGCCGACAGGGGGGGACAAACGGGTCAGTTGTCCCGGGCCCAGGATGGAGGAGGGGCCTAAAACTGAAACTCTGACCATTAAAATGGTCCAGCTGCTGAGAGAGACCGCAGCAGCGGAAAAACATGAACAGGGAAAGTAGCGCCTTTTGGCTTTATTTTAACACCGTAAATGAAATCAAGCTGTATGTTTTGTATAAAAGCCGGTTAAATTCAGTGAAAACACAACAAATTTATCTAAGCACGTGAAAAACCATGAGCAAGAAAACGTAGAGCCACAGAAACGGAGAGAGGAGACGAAACTTCTCTCATTGCCCCGACAGACCCACAGACTGCTGTCACTGACTGAGGCGTTTCAGTCCTCCACAGAACATCCAGGTACATAAGAGTGGTCATCTTTAGCAGCACTTCATGTTAACTTTCAAAGTAGATATTATCTATCATATGTTACTGGAGCCCACACAGAAAATGTAATTAAGACCTTGAAAGAACCAAGTACATATGTCCTATTAAAAAGTGTTATTTAAGATAAGATAACATTAGCCAATCCTTTAAAGGATTAAAGCAACAGGCAGGTGTACACAACACAGACAAAATTACATAAGGATTGAAAGATGTAAGAGGTGGATTAGGAAAAAAACACTATGAACATAACATTTTTATTATTATTATTTAATTGTAATAATAAAATTAAAATCACAAAACCCAAAAGGTCAACAGTTTCATGATACATCAAGCTTAGGAACTGGCTACATATTCTGTATATATACAGCAGGTCAAAAAAGGCCATATTCTGGCTGCAGTGCTTGCTGTTCTCTTATGAAGATAAGATCAACTAGTGCACTAAATTCAACAGATGGGTTGAAAATATCCAGTATAAAATACAGAGATTCCCAGGGCATGAAGTATACAGTTAAGTTGACTTTTTTTTGGTGTGTGTGTGTGTGTGTGTGTGTGTGTGTGTGTGTGTGTGTGTGTGTGTGTGTGGTGGCGGCAGGTGTAGAGGGGGGGGGGCAAAAAGACTGCGTTGTCCCGGGACCTAGCAAAGCTGTCAGCTGGCCTGGCTATTACCACATTAATATGGAATATTAATGTCGATTTAATGGTGTTTTTATACAACTTTAGGATTAACCCATCAAGTGACCAATCACTACAACGACCCCTAGCTTCCCAGAGGATTTGCATTGTGATTGGGTTGAAACATATACCAAACGTTGTTCTGAATTAGTTAAACTAATTTAACCTCATTAAACATTCTTTGAGATTAACCTTGGTTCTTCAATGAACCAGGATTCACTGAATCATTCTGATGATGATGATGAACCATTTTATTTTGCCTTTTTGTTTCTTTTGTGTGTACATAGTTCCTTAGCTTCTTTTTATGTTAATTTTGCTTAGTAGTTTAGTTAAGTTTCACTAGCCTATTAGAGAGGATTTGTGTTTATTATAGTGTTAATTCAAATAAACAGTATTCTATAGTTATGTTCTCTCTGGATTATTATTTTTTTTAATAAAAAGTCAAAAGGTTGTCTTAGATCAAAGACACAGTGGTGTTTTGTAAAGAAAATGGTCAAATTATAAGGTAAATTACAGAAGAAGCTAAAATTACATAGGCATTAGAATAAATACATATAATTTATAATTTGTATTAAATAAATAAAGATTTCTGGCTTTAAATATCTGAATTTTCCATTCAATATATAAACATTTCTGTGGGTCATGAGAATTTAAGCCAATAATATTCCTTCAGGCATTCACAGCATCAAAACTGTGCATCAAAACTGAACTGTTTGGTTCTCTTTCAATCATTCTTGAATTTGAGAAAAAAAATAAAACTGCTTGAATACAGCCTGATGCTAAGTCGTTAAAGCTCCAACGGCTGCACTCAGTGGCAATTCTGTCAAACCTAATTAATTACTGAACTGATACTTTAATGTATGAGTTCAGTGGGATGAAAAATGAACATCTTGTGACATTACACATTGATTTCTCTCCCCTCATCCCTTTGTCTACCTGTCTCCCCTTCATGCACTGTTGTGAATGAAGCCATGGCATAAACAAAAATAGACGTGCGGCAACAGACACAGCGTGGTGTATGGAGTTGGCCACTGACATTTTACTGTACCAATGAGAGCTAGATTACCTCTCGTTCGGAATCTAGAGTGAATCTGGTGATTGGTCACTTGCACAAAAACATACAAACGATGAGAATATTTTATCTTTTGCCTCATTTACTCATAATACTGCCCTGGATTCCCATTACATAATGTTTTATTCCATCTGCCGACTTGCCGCCATTTAGTTATCCATGTGTGCAATGAATCATTCAGCTACCCCAGATTTAATGCAGCGCACACACATGCAAGGTGTTATGTAACAATCTCATAGACTGGCAGAGAATGATGGCTGTAGTATCATCTCAACAAATGGGCATGATAAACAGCAAACTGTTTATTGCTTAAGCAAGGAAAACCTTTTTTTTCTGTGTGGTAGGTGGGCGACATTTGGATTTGGATTTACTCTTATTTCATTCAATAAAATAAGACAATAAGAAATATGATGGGTTTGATTTTAGAAGATACAAGATTTATTGCAGTGAGTTTTGTCATCAAACAGACAATTTTGATGACAAAATTGCAAACTAAAAATTATCATCTCTTCTTTATGAAAGCTGGCAGATATTGTCATGCATATTTCAATAAAAGAAGTTCAAATGTTTTCTTTCAATTCCCTTTTTAGAGATAAAATGCCTTATAATCTTAGCATTTTTATTTTCTATTCAACCGTTATTTGACAGGATATTCTCAAGCAGATAATACCCCAGAAAGAGCTGGAGAGAATTGCTGGGGGAGGAATTTCTCGGTTTCCATTCTGGAGCAGATGCTCCTTCAACCCCTTTTACACTGGCTCTACTCGACTTCGATCACACTACACCGCTCAACTGGGCTCTACTTTACTTTACTTATGTTAGTTTTTAACAGAACCTGCATGGCCAGAAGGTGATGAATGCCTGCTGGGGGTGGCTTTAGCCCCACCTACACTCATCAATGTTGTGTGCTCTGCTGCTGTTAAAGTTCCTAAAAGTGAAATTTCCTCACTAGGTGGGCTGTTGAGCACTATCTGTATACCAAAACAAGATGTGTGACAAGCAACTCCCTGGGGCCATCCGTACACCCTTGTCGAGTAAGGACTCTTTTAGCCAAAGCGAAAGTGCATCAGCAGTCGCCATAAGTGCTGTCCAAATAGTGCAGTCAGTATGGAAGGAGATAGGAAAAGGAGCCTGTATGTTTCCTCTCACGGCTAATTTATCCTAGGAACCTTGCAATGTCCCTTACCTGCACTAAGGAGCTATAAGGACTCCCACAATCCTTTGCGTGACATGATGTATCAGCACAGCCAACCTTACAGAAATTAACAGAAATGTCCAGAGAGAAGAGAGCGTGCACTTTGTAGTTCATTTTCAGAAAGCATCATCCATGTGCGTTTCCGTCATGTAATGTTAAAAACTTTCCGAAATCCGCACAGCAGCCCAAAGCTCATTTCCTCCTCACAATAGAGTTCTTACTGCTGACCCCATGAAAGGTCATGGAGCATTAGCTAGAAGCTATAATTAAAGGTATTCAGATGGAGCCTTTCTACCTCCACTCCAGTTGCAACCCGGCCCCTTCTTTCCCATCCCCTTCTCACCTCATATGCACATATTTGCGAAGGATGAATTCACATTAAGACAGCATCCCATTTAGGAGGAAAAATTCTAGTGAAGAAGTAAGTAAGCAGCCAGGATGAAGATCAGTGCCTCCAAATCCAAGACCATGCTCTTGAGCCGGAAAAGGGTAGAGTGCCTTCTCCTGGTTGGGGAGGATGTAATGCCCTTGTGGAGGAGTTTAAGTATCTTGGGGTCTTGTTCACAAATGAGGGTAAGATGGAGCAGGAGATTGATAGGCAGATTGGTGCTGCGTCTGCTGTGAAGTGGGCGCTGTACCGGTCCATTGTGGTAAAGAGAGAGCTGAGCCAAAAGGCAAAGCTCTCGATTTACCAGTCAATCTATGGTCATGAGCTTTGGGTCATGAGTTTTCTCCGTAGTATGTCTGGGGTCTCCTTTAGAGATAGGGGAGGACTCAGAGTAGAGCCACTGCTCCTGTACGTTGAGAGGAGCCAGTTGAGGTGGCTCGGGCATCTGGTCAGGATGCCTCCTGGATGCCTCCCTGGTAAGGTGTTCTGGGCAGGTCCCACCGGGAGGAGACCTAGGGGAAGACCCAGGACACGCTGAAGTAACTATGTCTCTCAGCTGGCCTGGGAATGCCTTGGGATTCCCCCGGAGGAGCTAGCCCAAGTGGCTGGGGAAAGGGAACTCCCTACTGAAGCTGCTACCCCCACAACCCGACTCCGGATAAGCGGAAGAGAATGGATGGATGGATGGAAGTGAGTAACTCGTAACTTTATAGTTGTTAGTAAGAGAAAATTTTGATCTGCTGGACATGCCATTATGCTCCTATGCTACACTGCTCTGACAGTGGCATTTTACTGGCAGGGAGGAGCTAAGCCCAGAGTGGCAGCTGTTCACATGGACATATTGCCACAAGCAGCCAGCCACGCTATGTAAACAAGAGACTGGAGAACAACATTGAGTGATGATATGTGACGTCATACCACATTCCATTCAAAAAGATACCTTTAATTCTTCCCATCACTATTTTTTTTGTATTGAATTACTGCTTATTAGCTTATTACTTCTTTAACCATTACTGCGTGACATTAACACTTTAAAGAAATCTATTGGAAATGGTAAAGAATAAAAGCTAACAAAACATAAATAAATCATTATAAATAAAAACGGATAAAGCAAACAAATACAAACAATGTTTGTATAATTTTATATTAAATAATGTTATTATATTATATATTATATTCAGCATCATTGGTCCAGTACAGGGAACTCAGCAGCAATTGTTTAGCGCAGCAGTTGCACTATTAAACTTCTAACCGCTTAACCTCTTTTGCAGGCTTCTTATATGGTAAGCATCAGGAGCAAAATGGATGAGCAGAAAATACAGCATGAGTGGACCCCATTAACCCAGTACGGCTATTGTAAAAGGAAAAAGCAGATGTTGGTTTCTGTCCATTTTAAATCAAACTTAGTGGTTAATGTGGGCTTAAGATATTTAGTGGAGCTTAGTGAAAGTTCATACAGGATTTAGTATGTTGTTCAACCTCCCAAAGGCCTTAATTCTTTCCTGGCTTTCAGCCACACCTTTGTAATCTCTGCATTCACAGTTTCAAGTATTCTGGGAAAGAACATGTTGGAACACTTCCCCTAATGAAAAAAGCATGCCACACCTGAACCCCAAAGGAAAAGCAATGAGTGATAATACACTTAAGTGTCTTTTGATAAGAAAGAATTTTTTTTTCTCAACCAATGCTAACTGTAACTGTAAAATATTTCTAATCTATCATCATCTACAGTTAACGGCTGTCATGTTGCAGTGGAAAAAAGTCTCCTAAAAATGTTGTCGCTCTTGCAACTTTACTACACTTACAGGTGCTGGTCATATAATCAGAATATTGTAAAAAAGTAGATTTTTTCAGTAATTCCATTCAAAAAGTGAAACTTGTATATGATATTCACTGATTACACACAAACTGATATATGTCAAGTGTTTATTATTTTGATGATTATAACTGACAATTAATGAAAACCCCAAATTCATTTATTACTTAAGACCAAAACAAAAACACAATTTGCAAACACTTGAAATATATCAGTCTGTGTGTAACGAATGAAGATAATATATAAGTTTCAGTTTTCAGAATTACTGGAAAAAAATAACTTTTCATGATATTCTAGTTATATGACCAGCACATGTAGAGCACATTTTGAGTTGAAAATCACCCAAATTACGTAGAAAGAGCTAGGTGCTTTTGGAATAACCAATCTAAACTTGGAGCTTTCCCCCCAAACCAGTTACTAATTTTGAGATCTAGAGTGTGTTTGCATGTGGCAGATGTTGAAGTAACGCAGCAATTAGACATCAGGATGAAAACATGAAAGGAGAGCATGTTATGTGCTCCTGTTTGCTAACACTAACATGTTGGATAATGTATTCTGTCTCTTTGAGACACTGTCTTTTCTGCTGAAGGACCAAACTTTTAGTTAGATTGCATCAGTGCATTTCCTCCATGTGTGTATCTGTTTTCCCAAAGGTACTGCTAAGAGGAATAATGATGGCAATGCCCTGGAAGCCAGCCAAAGTTAGTTGCCTTTCATGCTCTCATTATTTCCCCAAACTGGAGCTGCAACTTTCTGGAAAGTGGGCCAGTGTTGTTTTTAATAAATAACAAGAGGCAGGAAAGAAAGAGAAACATGGAATGTGTTGGAAAAACGGCATAATTTTTGACATTCTTTTCTTAAATGAGATCATTTAATTATGTGACATTTATTTTAAGCCAACGGTCTATTTGATCCAGTATGGACCAACAACATTGCTTTTTATCCAATCATAACAAAAAACTTTTACGGTACCTACATCACTGGTATTTCTTGCATGAATGGCAACGGGCAATCCCTCCTGCCACTAACTCTCCAATGACAATTCCAGTAGTGAAGTGTAGTATGTAGGTGTCATGGCTTTAGGTAAATGTTTGGCCCACATGCAGGAAGCACTCAGGAGACAAAACGGGTTTCCTAACAAGAAAGATTTATTCAATGTGAAAGGAGCCGATCGGGACTTCCCGGGACTGAAGGAGCGGGAGCGGGGCGTAGCTGTGTTAACGAGAGAGTGAGAGGTTAGTGGAAGAAGGCAAAGAGGCTGCGGTAAAACTAATCTGAGGGGAGTGGCTTACTGTGAGTGCATCGAGAATACACCAGGGAGAAGCGGACTCTATGGAGCAGGGTCGCTGGAGGCAGAACGTCGGTACGGCGAGAAGGAAACTCCTCTCTGGAGGTGGTTTGGTTGGAAGTTAAGGCGTGGCAGGGAGGTCGAGAGTGGTGGAGGGTGAACAAGGTTCGATCGGAGTGTGGCTCAGGAGGACAGAGTCGGACAACTGCTAGCTGGGGATCACCGAGGAAGTGGACGTACGAAGAGGCTTGGAAATGGTCTGGTGACTGTGGAGAGCTTTGGAGCAGGGGTCCGGAGCTGGACGAGACCACGAGGGTTATCACTGTTGCAAAGAAGTGCTTACAGCCATCTCCTTTTAAACTCCTCCAGAGGAGCGTGGAACAAGGAACACCTGCAACTCTCCACCTCCCTGCTCATCTGCCGCCACATGTGGGGAGAGAGGGAGAGCAGCAGCACACCGACCAGGAGCGCTCCCAGATCCTGACACCACCCCCTCACAACTGCTGCTCTCCCTCTCGGGCACCCAACAGTTGTCCTCAGGACCGTAACCCTCCCAATCATCAAGGTACTGCCAACCCTGACCTCCTCGACAGGGTAGATCAGGTCCACTGAAGGTTCCAGGCGACTGGAGGGGGTTCAGGGTACTGATCTGGACTGGCTTAACTTGGGAGACATGGAATGTTTGGTGGATCCGGGAAGGCGGAGGCGAACTGCGGTGGGATTATTGATGGACTCAATCTCATATGGGCCAGTGAAGCGAGGAGCCAGTTTCTTGGACATGGATTTGAAGGGGATTTGAAGGAGAGCCAAATCTGGCTTTTGACTGGGTTGGTACTGTGGGGCAGGTGTACGTCTGGGTGGTGCGTTGGAGGGCCTTGATGGTGTTGGACCAGATGTGTTTGCAACGGCGGATATGGTGATGGACAGAAATTACAAAGATCTCCTTTTCCTCAGTGGGAAACAGGGGTGGCTGGTAACCAAGCAAAATTTCAAACGGGGAAAGACTTGTGGAAGCTGAGATGTGTGAATTGTGTGCGTACTCGACCCAGGGTAGGAACTTGTTCAATTCGGAGGGGTTGGATGAGGTGATGCATCTGAGGGTGGACTCATCCTTTCCATTTGACCATTAGTTTGTGGGTGACAAGCTGATGTTATGGTGTATCTGGCACCGAGAGGAGCACAGAACTGTTTCCAAACTCGAGAGGTGAATTGAGGTCCACGGTGAGAAAGAATGTCTTGGGGAATGCCATGAAGACGGAAAACATGTTTAATAACAAGCTGGGCAGTTTGAAAGGCGGACGGTAACTTCTTGAGTGAGACGAGGTGACATGACTTAGAGAAGTGGTCGACAATGGTGAGTATGGTGATCATACCTTGAGAGGTAGTCCAGAGCAATGTGTGACCAGGGGCGTTTGGGTTAGGAAAAGTGATTGAAGGAGCCCAGTGGTGGTCAGTGGGACGATTTGTTATGGGCGCACGTAGGACAGGCGACTACGTACTCGTTGATATCTTTATGTATTGATGGCCACCAAAATCCTCATGGGAGATCATGGCGATGGTTCGGCTGGTACTTGGATGAGCAAAGACCTTTGCTGAGTGAAACCAATGGATGACTCGGGACCGGACTGAGGTGGGGATGTAAGTTTAATTGGGTGGTCTGTTTCCGGGATCAGGTTCTACTTGTAGAGCTTGGGAAATGAGGTCTTCTGTCAGGATTTGTAGAATGAACCTGAGCACAACCACACACAGGGCTACGTTTGACAGTTTTTATTGAAAGATGATGGATTGTGGAGGAAGGAACCACGAGTCTGTACCAGGCTGGAGCAGGAGGATGGTGAAGGCAGGAGCTGGAGGACTGGAGAGAGAATCCTGGAGCACGGAGGTAGCAGGGGAACCAACAGCACGGCAGAGAGAATACTTTCAGAGCTTGGGTAGCAGGAGAACCAGTAGCAAAGCAGGGAGCTTAGTTGGAACACTGGGGTAGCAGGAGATCCAGCAGCAAAGCAGAAAGTTTACTTGGAACACTGGGGTAGCAGGAGATCCAGATCAGTTCTCCATGGAGAACTGGGGTGTATGGGAGGTAGAAAGTGCCATGAAATGTCCATGGTGCAGCAGGCAAAGCTGCACCATGACATCTTCAATCTCCCAGTGGAGTGAGCCGATGGTGCAGGTTGGTGGAAGGATGGGCACTGGTTCTTTGTTAGAGTCTTCAGGAGAATACTGTCATGAAAGAGAATTGGGTTTGGAAATGGATAAGTTGAACCTGGAGAAGAACAGAGACCAGCAAGACTGAGTCTTGTGATCTGTCCAGACTAGTACGGGTTGCTTGGTGCCCTTCAACCAGTATCACCACTCTTCGAGCGGCAGTTTGATGGCAAATAGTTCTCTGTCTCCCACATCATAATTCCTTTTGGTGGGGGATAGGCGTCCGGAGAAGTATGTGAAAGATTGAAATTTATGGTCAGCGGCTGAGTGCTGGGAGAGGACGGGTCTGACTCCAGTGTCCAAGGCCTCGATTTCTTGGGTGGATTGTTTCTGCGGGTCTCGTTGTATGAGGATGGGCGCTTGGGAAAACTTATTCTTTAATTCTAGAAAGGCGGCATTGGCCCTTATATCCCAGGTGAACGTTGTCTTGGTGGAGGTTAAGGCATGCAGGGGGGCGGCAATCTGGCTATAGTTACGGATGAACCCATGGTAGAGGTTTGCGAACCCTAGAAAACGTTGAAGCTGCTTCCTAGACTCGGGTACTGGCCAGTTGAGGACAGCCTTGATTTTGTCCGGATCTGATCAAACCTGCCCACCCTCGAGGATTAGTCCAAGGAAGGTGATGGAATGTTGGTGGAACTCGCATTTCTTAGCCTTGATGAATAACTTACAATAATTTACAAGCAGCCGGAGTAAACGGACGTGGTGTCAATGCTTGATGAGGTTCTTGGAGTAAATGAGAAGGTCGATTAGATAAACAAAAACAAATATGTTAAGGAAGTCTCAGAGAACATCATTGACATTGGCTTGGACGGCTGGAGCATTGCAGAGTCCAAACGGCATGACCGGGCATTCAAAGTGACCAAGGGGCGTCTTGAAAGCTGTTTTCCACTCATTTCCACCCTGACGGATTCTAACTAAATGGTAGGCATTTCGGAGATCTAATTTGGTGAAGACCGTGGCATCTTGTACGGATTTGAAGAGATAAGGGGGAGCAGGTACTTGTTTTTGACCGTGATTTGATTCAGCCTATGATAGTCTATACAGGGGTGGAGAGATCCATCCTTCTTACCCACAAAGAAGAAATCTGCCCCCAGAGGGGAGGAAGAAGGACAGATTATACCGGCAGCTAGGGGCTCATTGCTGTAGGTCTCCAGGGCTTGCCGTTCGGCCCGAGAGATATTATAGAGTTGACTGGAGGGTAATGGTGCCCCGGGTAGTAGATCTATGGTGCAATCATAGGGTCGATGGGGAGGTAACGACTTGGCTTTGCTCTTACAGAATACTAGCCTTAAATTATGGTACTATTTGGGTTCCTGAAAGAGATCCATGGGGTCATCCTCCTCGGAAACCACCGGAGATGGACTAGGAGGGATGGCAGACTGCACACAACGGGAATGATAGTCAGGGGACCAGGATTTGATTCTGAGCTTGGACCAATTGATGTGCGGATTGTTTGCTGTAACCAGGAGAAGCATAGAACGATTGAAGACTGTTTTATGGAAAAATTTAAAACAAAGCTAGTACTCTGTGGTACCTGGAAATGATTAGTTTGATAGGCTTGGTTTGGTGAGTTACCCTGGGGAGGCTCTTGCCATCCAGAGCTAAGATCTGGAGGGGAGCGGAAAGGCGAATGATTGGTACATTAAATTAAAGTTGCAACGTGAATCTTTTAGGGCGGAAAGGTTGAAACAGTTGTGATTAGTCAGGATAGTGGCCAGTAGGGAGAGTCGTAGGGCTATAATGGGTTGGTTCTCATTTTGGTCCGCTGCAGACGGACCCTGTCTTTTGGCCGATGAAGTGGTCTGAAGAGTAACTTTTAGATACCATTCAATTTCTGACTCAAAATAATCACAAGCACCTATGATTTCACAAGCAACTATTTACTAATTTACAGCAATTATTCTGCTTAACAAAATACTAGAAAACACTACTCACTAGAACATGAAAATAAAACAAATGAAAATAAAGTAAATCAAAATGGATTAATTGAGACATAGCAATATATAATCAATTCACAGTTGATAAGAAATCTTATTGACAACAACATTAACATCAACATGTCAGCACTTTGAGGTAACATCATTGAAAGAACACTAGCTAAATAGCTCTGAGGTAGCAAAGCTAGCGTACCAAAGCAGACCTGAAACCACGATGGGGAACACTTCTGGCAAAACTACCCGCTAGCAATGTTCATGCAAGTTTAGCTTCTAACTCGTTCTAGTCCGTCTTCAACGTAGCACTCGGCTAATGGTAGCTAATCAGCTAGTGTGACTTTGCAACAGCCTACAGCTAACAGCCTTGGGCTACTCGGTGTCTCACCCATGATGGCGACTATGACGACATGTGACCTCCGACCTTACTTGTTGTGTGTAAGATGGCAGCTCCGGGATCACAGGTAAATTACTAGCCTTGTGTGAAGGCGGGCTTTGAATGTAGGGTGGTAACCATAGACATAATATAAGACTGCATCGACCGCTTTTGCCTATGGGCGCTGACGAGATTTAGAGGCGCCATCTTGGGGCGGTCGACAGCTCAGCTCAGTGTAATGTGTTGACCAGGCGCAGAATCAATTTTAATCAACTATAACTCGCTAAATATTGAACTAATATATATATATATACACACATATATATATATATATATATATATATATACACACATATATATATATGCACACATATATATACATATATATATATATATATATATATATACATATATATATATATATATATATATATATACATATATATATATATATATATACACATATACATATATATATACATATACATATATATATATATGATGATACATATACATATATATATATATACCGATATATACATTATATATATATATACATAATATAGATATATACAGATATATACATATATAGATAGACATATATCTACATATATACATATATACTATATATATATATATATATATATATATATATATATATATATATAGATATATATATATATACACACATACATACATACATACATACATACAGGACTGTCTCAGAAAATTAGAATATTGTGATAAAGTTCTTTATTTTCTGTAATGCAATTAAAAAAAATGAAATGTCATACATTCTGGATTCATTACAAATCAACTGAAATATCGCAAGCCTTTCATTGTTTTAATATCGCTGATTATGGCATACAGCTGAAGAAAACTCAAAAATCCTATCCTAGTATTATGCACTTACTTTTTTTTTTCTCCAGAGGAGAAAGTGTCTGACTAAGGTTCATGTAGAGGACACATGCATGCACACACTCATAAAATGGACGCCATGGTTACTGTTTCTCTGGCATCGGAAAACATGCTTTAAATAACCCTCTTCTAAATATATGCCACTGTCTATCAGCCGGGAGATGAGCATCTATTTACATCTAATCAGTGAATATGAAATCTACCAATATATCTGCATAGAAAACAGGATATCCACACAAAGCAACACCCTTCTCTTTGATTGTCAATTACACCCCCTTTTTTACACACTAATTAGATAACAAGAGACCAACTGTAAACCTGGGTTAATTAAGGCCAAAAAACAATCACAAAGAGCAGCTGTATATGTCAGTCTGAAAGCAAATCACTTAACGGATGAGGTTTAGTTATTCACACTGGTGGTAAAGACACCCGGTTACGCCGATCGGAGGTCACTAAAGTTAGTGTTGCTTCGGTGTGTAAGTATGCTAAAACAATGTCAGACTTCGTAATTTTCTCTGGTTCTCTGTTTAGCCATATGTCATCAATCAATGGCGGGTTGTCCAGGTGGTGTCCTAAAAACGACGTGGGCTACACTGATAACTGGCAAACTTTCTGGGGAAAACCTGGTCTGATCCGGAGAGACGGCATCCGTTGCACTTTGGATGGTGCAGCTCTTCTTTCTAGGAATCTGGCCGGATTTATTAGTTCTCCTAAATGCTGACAGCCCAGGGTCCAGACCAGGAAGCAGAGCCATAGTTTAACACACTTCTCTGCAGCTTCAGTATTGTTACCCACCCATTACCCTATAGAGACAGTGTCTTTCCCATGGCCAAAACTGAACAGATCAAAAACGGATCTAAAAAGGAGCAAATCATAAAAATCTAATAAAAAATCAATACGACTCAACTTAAACCAAAAAAATAAAACAATTAAATATGGTCTATTACGGAGGTTTTCAAAGTGTAAGGCGCGCCTCCCCTAGGGGGCGCCAGAGCACTTTAGGGGAGGCGCAGTGCGAGGGGAAAAAATAAACCGGAGAAGAAGCTATCTGCTTGCTGTCTACTGGTGTGAGAGAAAGAATGGACAAATTTTTAGTAAAGAAAAAGGCAGGGGAGACAAGTTCTGGCATAAGTAGAAAAAAGAGGAAGTATGACCATGACTACTTAAAGTTTGGATTTTCCTGGACTGCTCCCAATGATGCTCCAAGGCCGCAATGTGTAATCTGCAAGGAGGTTCTGGCTAATGATAGCATGAGACCCGGCGTCAAATTCAAACAAAGCACTCAAGTTTAGTGACCAAGCCGCGGGAGTTTTTTGAGAGGAAGCTTAAGGACCTGTGCACACAGAAAAAAACAATAGAGACGTTCAGTTCTGTTAACGCCAAGGTAACCAAAGCATCTTATCGGGTGGCCTTACGCATTGCAAAGAGGGGGAAACCCCACAACATCGGTGAAACTTTACTCTTTCCTGCTGCTAAGGACATGTGTTCAATAATGATGGGAGAAGCTGCTGCTGCCAAACTGAATGTCATCCATTTGTCTGACAACACCATCCAACGCCGAATCTCAGATATAGGCGCAGATGTGCGGCAACAGGTAGTGGACAGTGTTCGTGAAAGCCCCTCCTTCTCCTTTCAGCTGGACGAGACGACTGATGTCGCCAACTGTGCTCAATTAATGGTGTACGTGCGTTATGTTAAAGAGCTAAATGTGAATGAGGAGTTTTTGTTTTGTCACCCTCTCCCCTCGCACACTACAGCAGAAGAAATCTTCAATGTTTTAAATGATTTCATGCGGGAAAATAATGTGGATTGGGGCCGCTGCTGTGGAGTATGCGCTGATGGGGCAAGGGCAATGACAGGTCGGCACAGTGGTCTGGTAAAAAAGGTGCAAGAGGTCGCCCCAGCTGCTATTTGGACGCACTGCATAATCCACCACCAGGCCTTGGCAACTAAGAGGATGCTCCAAGAGCTGCGCACTGTGCTGGACGAGGCAGTAAAAATTGTTAACCTTATAAAGTCGCGCGCCATGAATGCCCGTCTCTTCTCTATCCTCTGCAACGAGATGGGCGCGCACTTTAAACAGCTGCTTCTGCACTCGGAGGTCCGGTGGCTTTCCCGAGGAAAGGTTCTCACGCGCCTTTGTGATCTCCGTGAGGAAGTCCTTCTTTTCCTTGCTGAAATCAACTCTCCACTGGTAAAACACACAGAGGACATCTTATCTGATTTGGTGTTAAATACTGATAAGGTTATTATAGTGGGTGATTTTAACATCCATGTTGACACTGAATGTGATAACCTTAGTGTAGCCTTTAAAACTATCCTAGATTCAATTGGTTTTGCTCAAAATGTGCATAAACCGACGCACTCTCGGCTCCATACTTTAGACCTTGTTCTGACATATGGCATTGATTGTGAAGAATTAACAGTATTCTCTCACAACCCTGTCCTGTCTGATCATTTTTTAATAACATTTGAGTTTAATTTAACTGAGTTCTCCACCCCCAAAAGAGGGTTCCATTATAGTAGAGCTTTATCGGATAATGCTGTATCAAAACTTAAAGAGTCTGTCCCCTTTTTAATATCCTCAGCATTGCAGAAATGCCCTGTAGATGGCAGCATTGCTGTTTCTTCCCATTCACAAATCGATACCTTTGCTAACAATCTGACTTCCTCATTGCGTTCTGCATTAGACAATGTAGCTCCCTTGAAAAAGAAGGTGATTATTCACAGGAAGCTGGCTCCTTGGTTTAATTCAGAGCTGCGTTCCTTGAAGCACAATGTTAGGAAATTGGAAAGAAAATGGCGCTCTACACACCAAGAGGAATCCTACTTAATCTGGAGGGACAGACTATTGTTGTATAACAAGACCCTCCGCAGAGTTAGAGCAGCATATTTTTCATCATTAATTGAAGAGAATAAAAATAATCCTAGATTTCTCTTTAGTACAGTTGCCAAACTTACCCAGAGCCACAGCTCTGTTGATCCATCCATTCCGTTAGCTCTTAGTAGTAATGATTTTATGGGATTCTTCATAAATAAAATTGATGCCATTAAAAATAAAATAATTGGCATCCTCCCAAACATGATTACCTCGTCCTCAGTAAGTGAGGCAGCATTGGAGGAATCTTTAGAATCTGCGCAGTGTTTGAACTGTTTAGAAGCAGTAGAGCTTTCTGAGCTATCTAAAATTTTAGCTTCATCTAAACCTTCTACCTGTATGTTAGACCCAATCCCAACCAAGTTGTTTAAGGACATATTCCCTTTGATCAGTGGCACTATTGTAGACATGATTAATCTATCCTTAGTAAATGGATATGTACCACAGGTTTTGAAAGTAGCTGTTATTAAACCTTTACTTAAGAAACCTTCTCTTGATCAAGATGAGTTAGTAAATTACAGACCTATATCTAATCTTCTTTTCTTATGTAAAATTCTTGAGAAAGTAGTTGCTAATCAACTTTGTGAACATTTACAAAGTAATGACCTACTTGAGGAGTTTCAGTCAGGCTTCAGAGCTCATCATAGCACTGAAACAGCTCTGGTGAAGGTCACTAATGATATTCTCATGGCCTCAGATAATGGACTTGTGTCTATACTTGTCCTGTTAGATCTCAGTGCTGCATTTGATACAGTTGATCACAATATTCTCCTACAAAGACTTGAACATACTGTAGGGATTAAGGGGAAAGCATTAGGCTGGTTTAAATCTTATCTGTCAGACAGATTCCAATTTGTTCATGTTAATAATAAATCTTCCTCAAACTCTAGGGTCACCTGTGGAGTACCACAGGGTTCAGTCCTTGGACCAATTCTCTTTACTATATATATGCTTCCGATAGGCAAAATTATCAGACAGCATGGGATTAATTTCCACTGTTATGCTGATGATACTCAGCTATATTTATCCATAAATCCTGATGAATCCAATCAATTACTTCGACTGCAGTCATGTCTTGATGACATCAAAAGCTGGATGACTTTAAATTTCCTGCATCTAAATTCTGACAAGACCGAAGTTGTAATCATTGGGCCAGAGTCCTAAAAAAATAAACTTCTTAACCAATCACTTAATCTGGGTGGCATTAACCTGGCCCCTGGTAATAAAGTAAAAAATCTTGTCATTTGTCATTTAAATCCCATATTAAACAGGTTTCCAGAGTTTCCTTTTTTCACCTCCGGAATATCGCCAAAATTAGAAACATTCTGTCCAGGAGCGATGCTGAAAAACTGGTCCATGCATTTGTTACTTCAAGGCTGGACTATTGTAATTCTTTACTATCAGGAAGTCCACAAAATGCAGTTCAAAGTCTTCAGCTGATCCAAAATGCTGCAGCAAGAGTTCTGATGAAAATCAACAAGAGGGATCATATTTCTCCAATTTTAGCTTCCCTTCATTGGCTTCCTGTTAAATCAAGAATAGAATTTAAAATTCTTCTTCTAACGTATAAAGCCCTTAATAATCAAACTCCATCATATATCAGAGCTCTGATTACCCCGTATGTTCCTAACAGAGCACTTCGCTCTCAGACTGCAGGTCTGCTGGTGGTTCCTAGAGTCTCTAAAAGTAGAATGGGAGGCAGATCCTTTAGCTATCAGGCTCCTCTCCTGTGGAACCAACTCCCAGTTTTGGTCCGTGAGGCAGACACCCTGTCTACTTTTAAGACTAGGCTTAAAACTTTTCTTTTTGACAAAAATTATAACTAGTGGCTCATGTTACTCTCAGCTACCTTTAAAGTTTTACTGCTATAGGCTTAGGCTACTGGAGTATATCAGGATCTAATTTTCTCACTCTATTGAGTTCTACTGTTCTTCAATTATGCATTATGTGTTGTCATTTCTGCTTTAACTTTCTGTTCTCTCTCTTTTCTCTTCATAGTAGGTACACCTGGTCTGGCGTTCTGTTAACTGTGACATCATCAAGAGAAGACGGCTCACCCGCTACTACCATCTAATGTAGAACAGATTACTGGATCAATGTGTGCTTCTGTGCTTGTTTGTCTCTCTTGTTGTGTCTCTGCTCTGTCTTCTGTAACCCCAGTCGGTCGAGGCAGATGACCGTTCATACTGAGCCCGGTTCTGCCGGAGGTTTTTCCTTCCCGTTAATGGGTGGTTTTTCTTCCCACTGTCGCTTCATGCTTGCTCAGTATGAGGGATTGCAGCAAAGCCATGTACAATGCAGACGACTCTCCCTGTGGCTCTATGGTTCCCCAGGAGTGAATGCTGCTTGTCGGGACTTTGATGCAATCAACTGGTTTCCTTATATAGGACATTTTTGACCAATCTGTATAATCTGACCCAATCTGTATAATTTGATTGAACTTGACTTTGTAAAGTGCCTTGAGATGACATGTTTCATGATTTGGCGCTATATAAATAAAATTGAATTGAATTGAATTGAATTGAATAAAAATTGAATTGAAAGTGGGTTGCAAAGCTTGCCTATCTTTCGGATGTCTTTGAAAAGATAAACACACTGAACATCTGTCTGCAGGGAAAAGAGTGCAACGTCTTTTACGCACACGATCAACTCTGTGGATTTAGGAAAAAGTTGGAACTGTGGGGTGCGCGTGTGGAGCGGGGATCAGTGGAAATGTTTCCCACTTTAGAGGATGTTTTGGCCAGAGCGGGGCTGAAGGTGGAGTTTTTACAGCAGGTGGTCTGCGCACATTTGGAGGGATTGCGCGAGCAGTTTGGAGAGTATTTTGGAGAGGAGACAATGGCAAACCAGTGGGTGAGAAACCCATTTTCCTTCCCTGTGACACTCAAAGATGGCCTTTCAGCAGGAGAGGAAGAGGCTCTGGCTGAGCTGAGCTGTGACATGGACTTGAAACAGAGGATGAGTGACGTGTCACTTGCGCACTTTTGGCTGTCAGTAGGGACTGAATTTCCACAGCTCTCCACGAAGGCAGTGAACGTGCTCATCCCCTTCACTTCAACCTATCTCTGCGAATGTGGGTTTTCCGCACTCGCAATGATAAAAAGCAAATACCTGTCAAGGCTGCTGGTTGAAGATGATCTGCGGTTATACCTCTCCACAGTGCAACCCCGCATTAACCGGATTTGCGCATCAAAAGGACAAGCACATTGTTCCCACTAAAACTAAGGTGACCAATGTGTTGCCATGTTGCCAATTTAGTTAAAATCATAAATAAAATGAATTACACATGATTCAGGACCGTGATAGAAAAAGAAAGGGTGCGCATAACGTGCATAATTGTTTTTTCCTTTGTATGCCTCCGTTCTTTCATACAGCACGCTCTTTTAGCTCGAGATAAATTGTTTAGATGAGCCACAAAAAGAGCTCCTCGATTTTGCAACTGTTTAGGTTTTTGATTTATTTTTTAATTTCAAGGAAATGTGCAACATTTACAGATGTGTTCCAAAGATCTGATCAAAATGTTTTTGTTAAGATGTGAAAACACTGTTGGTATCTCAAACATTAAACTCAGAATCTCAGATGTAACGTTTGTTTGA
The DNA here is from genome assembly GCF_011125445.2 of Fundulus heteroclitus. NCBI lineage: Eukaryota > Metazoa > Chordata > Actinopteri > Cyprinodontiformes > Fundulidae > Fundulus > Fundulus heteroclitus. Next base: position 27,840,554 of record NC_046384.1, read on the forward strand.
GAAAACGGTTGAAAAATGAGTTTATGAGGTTATTCTTATCATTAGAAAAATTAAAAAAAGGGCTTATTTGCCATACAAAGGCCCTGATAAAATAATTACAATGGGAGGAAATGTTTTAAAATATTCATGTTTTAAATTTCATTCAGATAAAGTGTCATTTTAAAAGACGAGATGGTTCTAAATTAGAAGGTGTTTTGTAGTGGCATTTGTTTGTGTGTGTAAGGGGGGGGGGGCGCAGCAGGCATTGTGCTCCTTGGAGGGGGGCTCACCCTTTCATACTTTGAAAACCCCTGGTCTATTAGATATAAGGGCTCTCCCTCCAAAGATGTTGGTTAATGAGTTGATTTCTGATAATCAGATAGATTTATTTTGTCTCACAGAAACCTGGCTACAAGAGGACTACGTCAGTATAAATGAGTCAACTCCCTCCAATTATTTAAATTTCCACATTCCCAGATCTGTGTTAAATGTGTTAAATATAGGCAAGGTTATTATAATCCTAAACCAAACCCTAACATTTATGTTGACACTGAATGTGATAACCTTAGTGTAGCCTTTGAAACTATCCTAGATTCAATTGGGTTTGCTCAAAATGTGCATAAACCGACACACTCTTGTCTAAATTGTCATGATATTTTTCAGGGATGAACCCAGACACACCACGCACAAACAGAGCTAGTTCTTAAAGATGAGTTTACTGAACAGTGTGGAAGATGGATGATGATGGAACCCAGAGTCTTACAACAGACGGAGGTGTAGGGTGCAGAAGCTGGCCGGCAGGAGGAGTGCTGAGACACTGACCGGGAGGAACTCTGGAGCCGAAGACTTGAGACCAGGACGGAACATCAGAGCCGAGGACTTGAGACCAGAACATCAAAGCCGAGGACTTGAGACCAGGACGGAACATCAGGAGTTGAGAACAGGAGTTGAGAACTTGTGAGCAGGACGGGACAGTGTCTTGGGTGAGGCTGGGCTGAAACAAAGCTGAAGGAAAGTCTTCTGGTTGACTGGAACAAAAACAAAGCTGAAGTAAAAGTCTTCTGGCTGACTGGAACAAAAACAAAGCTGAAGTAAAAGTCTTCTGGCTGACTGGAACAAAAACAAAGCTGAAGTAAAAGTCTTCTGGCTGACTGGAACAAAAACAACTTCTTCCTTCTTCTTCTTCCTTAAATTTAATGGCAGTTGGCATACCAACTTGGTGCATTACCGCCACCAACTGTTTGGGGTGTGGAGCTTCAATGCGGAATTAGACGCCTGTATTATTCGTGAAAAAAAAAAAAAGGACTGGGGGTGTAATCTTAAATTCTATTAAAAAGACCTGTTTCCTTTAAATACCGCATGAGAGCTGGCCATGCTGATGGTTTAACTGAAGAAATAGAAAGTAAACCCTCTACTGTTAAATGTGTGTACCCTAAACCTTTGACGTCTTCTAGTAGTGTGGTTCTCTCTGTGTTGTATGCTTCACACTCTAACAATACATGTTCTACTGTCTCGTTCTTGTCACAGTGAGTGCAGAGTCCTGTTGTGTGTTTCCCTAAACGTCTGAGATTGTGATTGAGATATGTATGCCCAATTCTTAGTCTTGTAACCACTGCTTCTCCCCTTCGCTTCCAACCACCCTGCCTCCTTGTAATTACTTGTTTCTGTACTCTATATAAAAAACGACCTTTGGTCTCCTTTTCCCACTGTGCTTGCCATAGTTTGTTGACCTCTGTTTTTATGACACTTTTAATTTCTGTTTTACTGTCCATTGCAACTCTGATTTAAGAGCCTTTTTGGCCATGCGGTCAACCACTTCATTGCCTTCTATGTCAACATGTGATGGGACCCACAGAAAACACACTGTTATATTACGACTTTGGAGTCTATACAGACTATGAAAGATCTCAAAAACCAAGTCTGGCCTACAAACCGATTTGCAATTTGTAATACTTATTAAAGATGCCATTGAGTCTGAGCAAATAATATGTTGAATAGACCCAACCTCCTCTATCCACGTAAGAGCTAATAAAATGGCTAAAAGTTCCACAGTGTAAACCGCTAAATGGTCTGATGTTCTTTTAAATATTGATTTCTGAAAATGTGGTATATACACTGCTACTCCCGTCTTTCCTGTATCTGGATCTTTTGAACCATCTGTAAATATTTGAATACTGCTATTATACTTAAGACCTAAGTATTGTTGCACCAGATCGTTCATCCCGCCATATTCCCTGCAGTGTTTTGACATCTTTGCCATTTAAATCTACTGCTGGCAAGGGAAATATCCAAGGGGGAATGACGGGTAATGCCACTGTACAGCTGTGACTTAATTTTAAAAGACCCAGTTTCTCCGCTTGACTGTTTCCAACCCATCCAAAACTGCTAAATTGTTTCCTTCCATGTTCCCAGCTAGAGTTCAACACAGGTTTGGTTGGATGATCCTGCTTATGCCCCTGCAGATTCACCCAATACACCATGGCAAGCTGTAGACGTCTCATAGATAAAGGCATCTCCCCACCCTCCACCTGGAACAAAAAAAAAACTGAGCTGACACATGGTTCTGGCAGAAACTGAGCAGGAGTGAACACTACGGACCGGCAACAAGAACAGAATGAAGTGAGTATATATGGAGGAGATAACAGGTGGAGACAGATCAGTGATGATTGCAGCCTGACAGGTGAAACCAATCAGGCTGCGCAGGGAAGAGAGAGAGGAAGGGAGGCTCAGCATGCAGCCCACAAGCTGCATCCTGACATACATACTTTAGACCTTGTGCGGACAGATGGCATTGATTGGGAAGAATTAACAGTATTTCCTCACAACCCTGTCCTATCTGACCATTTTTAATAACCAAAAATGGTTCAATTTAACTGAGTTCTCCACCACCAAAAGAAAGTTTCATTATAGTAGATCTTTATCAGATAATGCTGTATCAAACTTTAAAGAGTCTGCCCCCTTTTAATTTCCTCAATATCACAGAAATGCCTAGCTGATGGCAGTAATGCTGTTTCTTCCCCTTCACAAATTGATGCCTTTTATTGTCGGTGTCACTTCCTCATTACGTGTTGCATTAGACAGTGTAGCTCCCTTGAAAAAGAAGGTGATTATTCACAGGAAGCTGGCTCGCTGGTTTAATTTAGAGCTGCGTTCTTTGAAGCACAATTTTAGGAAATTGCAGAGAAAATGGCGCTCTACACACCATGAGGAATCCTACCTAATCTGGAAAAACAGTTTACTATGGTATAAAAAGATCATTCGCAGAGTTAGAGAAGCTTATTTTTCATCATCAACTGAGGAGAATAAAAATAATCCTACATTTGTCTTCAGAACAGTTGCCAAACTTACCCAGAATCACAGCCCTGTTGATCAATCCATTCCCTTAGCTCTTAGCAGTAATGACTTTATGGGATTATTCATAAATAAAATTGATTCCATTAAAACTAAAATAATCTGCACCCTCCCGAACATGATTACCTCATCCTCAGTATGTGAGGCATTGTTGGAGGAATCTTTAGAACCTGCAGAGTATTTGAACTGTTTAGAAGCAGTTAAAATTGTAGCTTCATCTAAACCTTCTACTTGAACATTAGACCCAATCCCAACCAAGTTATTTAAGGAGGTATTCCCTTGGACCAATGGCCCTATTTTAGACATGATTAATCTATCATTAGTAAATGGATATGTACAACAGGCTTTTAAAGTAGCTGTTATTAAACCTTTACTTAATAAACCTTCTCTTGATCAGGATGACTTAATAAATTACAGACCTATATCTAATCTTCTTTTCCTATCTAAAATTCTTGAGAAAGTAGTTGCTAATCAACAATGTGAACATTTACAAAGTAATGACCTATTTGAAGAGTTTCAGTCAGGCTTCAGAGCTCATCTGAAACAGCTCTGGTGAAGGTCACTAATGATATTCTCATGGTCTCAGATAATGGACTTGTGTCTATACGTGTCCTGTTAGATCTCAGTGCTGCATTTGATACAGTTGATCACAATATTCTCCTAGACAGACTTGAACATACATAAAGGATTAAGAGGAAAGCATTAGGCTGAATTAAATCTTATCTGTCTGACAGATTCCAGCTTGTTCATGTTTATAATAAATCTTCAATCTCTAGGGTCACTTGTGGAGTACCACAGGGTTCAGTCCTTGGGCCAATTCTCTTTACTATATATGTGCTTCCGATTGGCAAAATGATCAGACAGCATGGTATTGATTTCCACTGTTATGCTGATGACACTTGATGACATTAAACGCTGGATGACTTGAAATTCCCTGCATTTAAATTCTGACTAGACAGAAGTTGTAATCTTTGGACCAGAGTCCTCAGAAAATAAACTTCTTAACCAATTCCTTAATCTGAATGGCATTAACTTGCCTCTGTGTCGCCACTATCCCACCGTGTGGATCAGTGCAGTCAGGTTGGCACGAGCGGTGGAACAAACAAGGTTGGTACCAATGAAAAAAATTGAGAGGTCAAGCATTTTTAATGTCCTCAGTTTGCATGTCCTTTTATTTTCCATTCAAAAAAAGTCCAAAAAGTGCAAGTGCATTCAAAAAAAGTGCAAGTGCAGTCCATATATGCATGGAGGTTAAGCAGTTTAGTGTTTTTACCTAGTAGCAGCAGGTGGCATTCAGGAAACTCCAACAATCCAACTCATGACTGAATGAACAAGATGGCTTTTTAAAGGGGCCCCGCCCAACTAGGTAAAAACAACTTACAACAACTAGGGGTGTACAAACATTAGTTACTTTAAAACTAATGTAAAATTCCTCCAACAAAACCCCACCAATAATTATGTAGAAATAAACCCACTAATTAAATAGACAAAATCCTAAATTAAACACAATTGCAATAAATAATTCTCCAGCAATTCTAAAACCAATAAACCACTCCCCCCTGCCTTCTTTGTTCTTGGTCTGGCCCGGAAGGTTTCAAATAGGTTTCTGGTCTCTGGGGAATCTTTTTGCCAGACACCTGGACACAAGAAGAAGAAGGTTAGAAAAAAAAAATACATTACACACCACTCTAAAACCCTTTAAAACATACCACATACACTACCCACTGACACTTAAAAGATATCACCAAAATTACATTCATCATTCTTATTTCTACAGGCTGGAGCCTAGGGATGTGCAAATTAGTAAAACTTTAAAGTGCAGTGTGCCATCCAAAGTGCTATGTGCATGTTCAGGTGTTTCAGGTAAGAGCTCTCTTTTTACTTCACAGTAACGAACCGGGTCTTCGTTACACTCTGGTAATAAAGTAAAACATTTTGGTGTTATTTTTGACCAAGACATGTCATTTAAATCCCATATTAAACAGGTTTCCAGACTTTTTTCATATCCGGAAAATTAGAAATATTTTGGCCAGGGTGATGCTGTAGGGGGATCACATTGATATTAAACAAAGTGAGCCAAGGATGGACCCCAGAAATAATTTTTGTATGGTCACATTTATAAATGGCAGATAAAACAAGGCAGTCTCTGTCAGCCAAAAAAGATCTGAACCAGTTTAGCACACTGCCAGGAAAATCCACCAATGTCTCCACTCTAAGATAAACTGGAATTAGTATTTCATGATCAGCCACTTCCAATGCAGCACTGAGATCAAGTAAAGTACCATGACAATTTTTTTACATCTGTCACTATTAAGATGAATATCATTCAAAATTATTACTAATGCAGTCTCTGTGGTGTGCTCTAAAGCCTAATTATAAATTATTGTACTCATAAAGGAATACATCTGTTCCTACTATTGCAATGATCTTCGCCAAAACTGTTAGATTGGATATTGGCCTGTATTTACGCATTATCACACAATATAATAGATATGTGTTTGTTATAGTTGAGCTTTCAAAAGTTATCAAAAATATTAGCTTCATCTGAACCTTCCAAACCAAATTATTTAAAGAAGTATTCTCTTTATCACAGCCCCCATTTTAGGTATGATTAATTCTCTCCTTGGTAACCTGATATGTACCACAGATGTTTTAAGGTAAAATTAACTGAAGAAATCTTCTCTTGATCAACATGACCTAATAAATTACAGAACTATGTAATATTCCTTCCTTATCTAAAATTCTTGAGAAAATAGTTGCTAATTAAAGTAATAAGCAACACAGTAATGGCCTGTTTGAAGAGTTTTAGTTAGGCTTCAGCAGCACTGAAACAGCTCTGGTGAAAGTCACTTATGATATTCTTAGGGAGTAGTGGCCTAGTGGTTAGAGCAGAATGCTTGCATTGTGAGACCTTTAACCCCACTTTACTCCCTGGGTGCTGAAAGTAGTGCACTGCATCCTACGGGTGATGGGTAAATGCAGAAAACAAATTTTGTTCGGATGTACAATTGCAATGATAAATAAAGATTGCTTCTTCTAATAAAATGACCTCAGATAATAGACTTTTGTCTGTACTTGTCCTGTTGAAGTATGTTCACGCCAAACACGTTACCAGCAAAAAAGTTGGCATATTTGTGCGCCTTCGCTCACCTGACATATTGCCAGGAATCTGCATGGCTGGAGACAAGCAAGAAATACAGTAGTAAAATGGCGAAATCTAATGACGATTTAATTTTAAAGTTTTACCTTCCATCCCAGTCTCCTCACTCAGTCCTCTCCAGGCTAGGCTAGATCTCAATGCTGCATCCAATGTAGCTGATCATGATATTCTCCTAGTAATGGTGCGTTGATGTCGATTGTGTGTTTGGCAGCCGTAGTGACCGATTCACATGTTATCCCTATGTATAGGTGCAGCACAGGAGCGATGCGACAGAAAGGGGTGCAACAGACGTGTTTTTAGCGATGCCACAGGTGAGATTTTAGCAATTACAGAGAAGCCACAGCGACACAACACCTGCGATGGATGAGAAGCGACAGTCGCTGGAGTTAATAAATCCTAGCTTGTGTGTTTTATTGTGTCGACAATCATGTTGACACAATATGTGGCTGTGATGTGGCGTGAGGGACTGCAGCTGAGCCTAAGCTGATTTTGTTCCACATGAAAGACAAGCTGATAGTGGCGGTCTGTGGAGGGCCTAAGTTGTATGACTCAACCAATTATTACTACCGAGACAAGTCCAGAAAGGACCTAGCCTGCAGAAGACTAAGTGGGGACACTGGAGTGACAGGTAAAACTTTAAATTGAAAGCGTCACTAGATAGTACCATTGTAATACTGTATTTCGGGCTTGTCGCCCGCTCTGCAAATTGCTGTCGCCCGCCATGCAGGCGATATGTCAGACCATCAAAAGCACGTAAATGTGGCGAAAACGCGATTGGTATGAACGCACCTAAACACTTGAACTTGCTGTAGGGATTAAAGCAACAACACTAAGCATGGGATTAATTTCCACTGTTATGCTGATTATACTCAGCTATATTTATTTGTTAATTAAAATGGATCCAAACAATGACAGTCTTGATGACATCAAAAACCTGCAAGACTCTTAATTTTCTGCTTTTAGATTCCAATAAGACAAAAAATTATCTTTCGAACAGAGTCTTTGAAAAAGAAACTGCTAAATCAATCACTCAATGTGGAGGGCCACTTCTTTCCTTGGTGTAGTTTTGACCAGGACACGTGATTTAAATTCCATATTAAACACATTTCTAGAGTTTCCTTTTTTCCTCTGTGATATATTGCCAGAATTAGAAATATTCTGCCCATGAGTGACACTGAAAAACTAGTCCATGCATTTGTTACTTCAAGGCTGGACTATTGTAATTCTTTACTCTCAGGAAGTGTTATCATTCTGCCTGCTCTGCTCTCCCTGTAAGCAATCAAGTCCAGCTGCTGCCTGCTGCACTGCAGTGCAATCAGCAGCATGCCTCTCAGCTGTTCTCAAGCAGATATAAGTCAGCCTGTGGCAGGCAGACGGGGCCAGATAATTGCCAGCCAACAAGCAAGCAGTATCCAGCATTTTACGTTACCTGACCAAGTTCTTGACCAAGTATTTGTTTCACAGATTTTCCCTCTTGCCTAGCCCTTGTCGGTAGTGATGGGACATCTGAAGCAAGGCTTCGAGGCGTGTACCGAGTAAAAAGGGGGCGTGTCAGACGAAGCCCCGCTTCGGAGCTTGTGTCATATTGAGGAAAATCACGTGATCAACAACAAACGAGGCCTCGCATTACATCTGCCATGTCATTGCTTCATTATGCGTATAATTTTTCAAAATAAAAGCGTGATGAACCCTGTAGCTCCGTGGGTGAGGTCATCTGCCGACGAAGAAACCGTCGAAAATCTGAAACAGTAAAAAAAGTCCTGTTCCTAAATAAAAACAATTAAACCTAAAATCCAGATATTTCTAAATGTTCTTTTGTTTGATCAGAAGATACATCAGAATCACTCATCAAAAGAAGACTAAAAGCCATTGGAAGAGGCAAACTCTATGCGTAACTTAATATTAAGAACCAGAACTAGAACTCCCAGGAAGAGATGATTTTAAACAAATTCTGTTTTTCAGGAAGCAAGTTTCAAGCTCAAAGCATACAGAGTCTGCCCCAACAATCACTCAATTCCCATTACACTACAGCAAGACATATCTTCATTGTCAAATAAGTCCATGACATAAAAGAAAGCCCAATACAACCACTGATGGTAAAGGAATAGATTGGCTACAAATCATTTTAATAATTAAAACATGACAATTAAATATGATTTAAATGATTCTCTTACTAAACATGACTTTGATGAAAACGTTGTGACAATATTGCATTTACTAATTTTTGGAAGTATGATCCAACTAAGTGACAAGGCTGTTACAGTTTCACCAGAAGATGTCACTAGTGAGTGATGAATGAAGCATTGAGTAATGAACCTTTTTCCAAAGCAAAGTGTTGGAAAGCTTCATTGCTTCATGAGGCTTCATTTGCCCATCACTACTTGTCGGATTTTTTGCCTTTTGAACAATTACCCTGTTTCTGCCCCTGGACTTCTGCCTCCTGCCAAGCCCCCTGTTAATTAAGCCTGAGTCTGGCTTCCAGGACCTCAAGCCTTCCTCTGTGTGGCAAGTCACCCTACTGTTGGCAACCCAACATCTGTTAAAGGAGCAGTCCGCTCTGTTAGAGTAGTCAGTCCCCGCTGAAGGAAGGACTCCGAAAAGGTTAGTGGCTTTTGTTGGTTTCATGTATTTCTTTATTGAACTCCTTTAGGCCACTAACTTACGTCTCCATTCATAGTTATCCCTGGCCCTTGGCGGATGCTCTCCTGAAGTCCTGAATTCAGAATAAACAGTTTAAATTCTACTTTTGTGTTTCTGGCTGAAAATTTGGGTCTTCTGTCTAAGTTCATTACAAGAAGTCCACAAAATACAGTTCAAAGCATTCAACTGATCCAAAAATGCTGTAGCAAGAGTTCTAAGATTATATTTCTTATTTTTTAGCTTTCCTTCACTGACTTCTTGTCAAATCAAGAATATAATTAAAATTCTCACATATAAAGTCCTTAATAATCAAGCTCCATCATACATCACAGATACATCAGAGTTCTCATTGGAAGGTTCATCAGCTGCACTACTGCTCCAAACAACTTCATGTTCTCCAATAAATGATACAGTTTGCCCTGTTTTCCAGTATTTAGCCGTTTCTCTTGTGGACATAGCTGTTTGAGCTTTGACTAACTGTATGTGCTCTCTTTCATTTCCTAGTCTTGAAAACTAGCTTATTTGCTTAACTGTGTTTTTTCCTAGATAAAGCCACAAATGGAGCTAGTACTCCCATTACCCCTTTACTTTTTTCCCACATAGAAAGTACTCCTAGATCAGGTCTTCTGTGTTATTTTTCCCCGTGTGTTTGGTCTGGCTTATCAATCCACCAGCCGGATCTCATCTGACCAGAGCACGTTCTTTAACATATTTGCTGCATACCTTACATGACATCAGCTTTATCTAGCAACTCTAAGCAGACATATATCATATGGTATTAAAGCCTTCAAAGGTGCAAGAAGCTGCAACACATCTCTGCCCTCTAACAGCTGCAAATCTGTCTATCCTCTCATTTGGGTGCATTTTTTTCTGCAGATTTCTTCACATCTGCTTCTGATATAGGAAACTGCTGCAGTATTCAGCAACACATCTCACTTGCATTATTAAAACAAATACAATATGAAGCAGACTTAAAAGCCAACCCCAGGATCAGGACTGTTATCAGCTTGGAGCAACAAACTACAAAAACACTGGCCTGGGTTTTTATGCAAGGCAAACTTAAAATGTGGAGAAGCTCAGAGTAAATGCCGGTGCAGCTGGGAGAAATCAGGCATCAACATCTGAGCTGAAGCTAGAAAAGCTAGCTTTAATGAAATGTTAACTAAAAAAATGTAGGTAACACAGCCCACTTAATGTTTAATGATTACACATCTGTAAAAGCATCACTGTGTTATAAAATTACCAGACTCTACAAGGAGTGTAAGGATAAATTAATCTTATATTTAAGTATTTGCATTTTTGAACTAGATGGCATCATATGCAGCCTGGAATAAATAAAAACTGATAAATAACCCTGTGGTGCAGACACAAAATCCCTGAAGCAGTTGCTAGCTTCAGTATTATTAGCTGCTAACGGCTAGACAGTCCCGGGTATTCTTCGAGCTTGTCTGTTTGTTCTTTTTTCTACTTAAAGCCATACAAAGTCATTTTTGAGTAGCGTTTCGCCTACAGGGTGTTTTAAAAGTAACACTCGTAAAATCCCTACTCCTCTCTGAGTATCCCCCCTCTCCAGCTACAGTAGCAGCCAGGCCAGCTGACAGCTTTGCTAGGGCCCAGGACAACGCAGTCTTTTTGGGCCCCTCCTCTTCACCTGCCACCATCACACACACACACACACACACACACACACACACACACACACACACACACACACACACACACACACACACACACCAAAAAAAGTAAACTTAACTGTATACTTCATTCCCTGGAAATTTCTGTATTTTATACTGGATATTTTCAACCCATCTATTGAATTTAGTGCACTAGTTGATCTTTTTTTCATCAGAGAACAGCAAGCACTGCAGTCAAAATATGGCCTTTTTTGACCTGCTGTATATTAGCCAGTCCCTAAGCTTGATGTATCATGAAACTGTTAACCTTTCGGGTTTTGTGATTTTTATTTTATTACAATTAAATAATAATAATAATGTTATGTTCATAGTGTTTTTTTCCTAATCCACCTCCTCTATCTTTCAATCCTAATTGTGTCTGTTGTTGTGTGCACCTCCCTGTTGCTTTAATCCTATAAATTTCCCCGTCGTGGGATAAATAAAGGATTAGCTAATGTTATCTTATCTTAAATAACACTTTCTAATAGGATATATGTACTGGGTTCTTTCAAGGTCCTAATTAAATTTTCTGTGTGGGCTCCAGTAACATATGATAGATAATATCTACTTTGAAAGTTAACATGAACTGCTGCTTAAGATAACCACTCTTATCCACCTGGATGTTCTCTGGAGGACTGAAACGCCTCAGTCAGTGACGTCAGTCTGTGGGTCTGGGTCTGTCGGGGCAATGACAGAAGTTTCGTCTCCTCTCTTCATTGCTGTCGCTCGACGTTTTCTTGCTCATGGTTTTTCATGTGCTTATATACATTTGTTGTTTCCACTGAATTTAACCGGCTTTTCACAAAACATACAGCTTGATTTTATTTACGGTATTAACAAATAGCCAAACAGCGCTACTTTCCTTCTGCATGTTTTTCCTCTCTGGCATTCTCTCTCACCAAGTCTGAGGAGCAGCACGCGGCTGTTTGTGTGTGGAGCTGAGTGGGCGGGCCAGGCTGAGCTTACGTGCTGATTGGCTGGCACCGCTGAGCCATGTACGAGAGGGGAGGGGGAACAGCAAAGTGCCATGACACAGATGGGAGACTTTGGTGAAGTTGCTGCAATCGCGCATGTGCTGACTGACACTCTGACCATTTGTCAGAGTGTCAGTTTTGGGCCCCTCCTCTGTCCTGGGCCTGGGACAACTGACCCGTTTGTCCCCTCCTGTCAGCGGGCGTGGTAGCAGCTAGAAAGGAGAGATGTATGTATGTGGATGGGAAACCTGCTCACTGTGGAGCACGAGTGAGTCTATTTTTAGCTGTTGTTTATTTAGGAGAGGGAGAAAGACAAGGAGGAGGTGAGAGCATGGACGCAGACGCAACTGGGGACTAGGGTACGGGGGTGGGCAGCATGAACACCCCCCCTCCAGCGATTTATAGTGATCTGTCCCCTCCACTGACCCTACAAGGCGACAATTAAAATCGCCGGTAAAACCGATGATGTGACTAATTTACATTGCAGCTTGCATTGAGAGCCCGCCATGTGTGTGTGAGGACTAATGGTGCATTTCAATGATACACAAATTTTGAAATATTTGAGATCCAAGTTAGCATTGGTTGCTGCACCTTTGTCTATAGCCCGTTTCACATTTACAACATTGCCTGTTGGTTTACTGGGTCAGAGTTACAGTATGTTTGAATAAAGCCAGAACTGGTTTGCCGGGTAAAACTGACCCAGCATTTTACCGGGTTAAGACCATACTTTCATACCCTGTAATCAACCGGGAATGCTCCAGTATGAAAATAATAATAATAATAATAATAATAATAATAATAATAATAATAATAATAATAATAATAATAATAATAATAAAGCTGTTACATACCAGGGCTGGGCATGCATTTGCGTGATTACACAAAACCTGTATAGTCTTCATTTAACTGTTCCCCTGATGTCTGCAAGTCGCATATCTGACTGAAAAATGTATTGGAATTGTTTTTATTCTGTAGTTTTCATAAAGCTACTAACCACTGGAAGAACCACTGGTACTGAAGCCTTGTTTGTTGTGGCTAAGCAGATGTTTGACAGATGAAATTTCCAGCTGAAATTCTTCTTTAGAGGTTGGCTTGATCAGTTAAAGCTATAGCCCTTGCAATACTGCCACCTAAAGGTGATATTTGGTATAACCATTCCACTGTTGCTGGGTTAAATGTGAAAAGAACTGAACCGGTAATTTACTGGGACTAACTTGCATGTGTGAAACGTGCTAATTCTCACATGTGATGTCACACGTATACGTATGAGGCACCAGGAATAAATACAAATCTTAAATTTATTCATGTTTATTGTTTTACATTTACAAATTCTGACACCTTCACATATGTTTATATTGACAGTTATCTTACCCTATACACTTAAATTGGTTGGTGGTTGGCATAAACTAGATTCTGACTGAGCCGCAATGGAATCTCAGAGGAAGATGGTGATGATGAGATGGAGTTTGATAGTTGGAACAAGGTGTTTAGTAGGAGAGGATCAGGAAGAGAGAAAAGTAGAAAGCAAGATAGTCAGCTGGGGACACAAAGTACCAAGCAAAGCCTGGAATCATGCAGTTCAAGGCATACTATGCAACATTTTTCAGTTAATTAATTTGTTGCATACCGTTTTGGATGATTAAATGAGTCATTTCAGGTCGAACAAAGGTTTTCTCGGCCGCCCTGGTGGTCTGTGGGGGAAATACCGCACTTGCAATTGCAAGAGCCCTCGGCCCGCACCCACAGGCTCAGAAGTCTCGTGCAAGACCGCGAGAGTCCATGTGTTTTTGCCCTGCCATTCACTATATGCACGCGCGAAAGCAACAACAAAGAACCGCGTGTTAACGTCAAATAAACATGCAAGCATATCGATTTTATTATTATTATTATTATTATTATTATTATTTTATTTATTTTTTTTGAATGTTGGGGAGGCGGTAGCGTGAGTTTGGCGAGGCTGCCGCCTCACCGAGATAGCACTGCGGGAAACCCTGATGTTGGGTAAAAAAAAAAAAAAAAACCCTGATGTTCATACTTTCACTGTGTTAGTCATTGTTTGTACTGCCGTTTTTTTGACTTTTCGTTGCGTTTGCCTGTCTGATAAGCTCAAAACAACTGTGCCTGGCTTGACGGAGAAACCAGAACAGCTGAGCATCTTTATGACAGTGCACTTTTACTTTCGCCCTCTGGGGGGAGCCTCGCTGGAAAATCAACCCCGGTTGCATAGTATACCTTTCAGATGAAGGTAATGCAATCTACAAAAAAACTTGTGAGAGAAGAGTACAAGGTAGTTCTAAGATTTAGGAAGGTAGATGAGGAAATGTCTTGAAAGTACTTCTTGATTCTGAGATCATACAAGTTACTATATATTAGAAAGTTCATATATTATTATGAGGGCAGTTCATATATTATTATGAGGGCAGAACTTATGGGGGATGTGAGGTCAGGAAACGGGCAGTAGAAATGCAACAAGTCAATGTAGTAAATAATCTAAGCTATGTAGAAAGTAGATATATATATAGCAATGTGGATTATTTAAATTTATATGTATATAATACTATTTTGGAAGCAGCTAACCAGGCTATAGGAAAAAAGGAGGAAATAGGAAAAGCAAGAGTGTTCCTTGGTGGACAAAAGACTGTAGTAAAGCAATTCTTAAACAGAATAAAGCTTTTAAATTATTTAAAATAAATCATAATTTTCAGAACTTTATTGAATATAAGAAATGACAAAATATTGTACGAAGAACTGTTAAACATGCAACGAGAGAATATCGAAGGAGTTTTTGCAATCCTGTAGGGAGGGAAACAGAAATTCCTAAGGTTTGGTCTATGATTGAAAGGATGAATGGTGTTAAAAGAGATTGTGGATACCCAATTCTTAATGAAGGAGAAGTAATAGCAGTAAAAAAGGGAGATGGCAGAAATGATGGAAAATACTTTTGTTTAAACTCACAGTTCTGAAAATATTAGTGTAGAAGGAGAAAAGGAAGAGAAAAGACTATTTCAGAGAACAAGGAGCTATTGCAGTAAATAGAAGAAAACAATTATTCCTTGAATATGCCGTTTACAAGGGCAGAGATGAACTGAGCACTTAAAATATCTAAATGATCAACATAAAGAAAATATCAGGGTTGTCATCCAATGCTAAGCATGTTAAGTGAATTATCTAAAAACATTTTGTTAGAATTGTACAACAGAGTTTTGGAGGATGGGGAATTGTCACTAAGCTGGAGAGAGGCAGTGATCATTCTAATTCTAAAACCAGGGAAAGATGAGACAAAACCAGGCAGTTATAGACCTATAGCTTTATGATCCAACATATGTAAAATCATGGAGAGGAATACAGCTAATCAAGTTGGAATAGCATTGTTTGGCATCAAAGTAGGAAAGATTTATTGATGGAATTCCGGTTTATACAGGAGAAATGTTGTCAATACTATTAGCTTTGCAGTAGATTGAAGAGGTCAGACCATTAAAATCTCTAATCTGTTCAGATTCCAGTTCTTCTTTGGCCAGTTTGCAGCATAGCCAGTTAGAAGGTAGATCAGACATATCAATAGAACTACAATGAACACTTTATAGAATTTACATCATGGGGCTTACAGTTAATTTTATGTCTTCCTGCTCATTATGGGGTTAAGGGGAATTAAAGTGCAGATAAGATGGCAAAGGAGAGTACCAAACAATTAGTAGAAATTAAAATTAGGATCAATATTAAGGAATTAAAGGGAATGATAAGAAGAAAAATAAAGGAGAGGTGGCAGAAGGAATGGGAAGAAGAAAACATAAAATCTCTAAAATCATGAACCATGTCCAACTATAAAAAGTTTGACATGCAGGACTAAACGCATCATTATTCATAATAGGGAAGCACCAGACAGGGAGATGCGATTGTGGAGAACTTAAAACTATACAACATGTGTTTTTACAGTGTAAAAAGTATCAGGGCAAAAGAAATTAGTTGATTCAAAATCTTATCAGGATGAAAATAAAACTAGATCTCATTGAGTTGTTCCAGAGAGATTTTGGAGTAAATACTATCAGGCTATATATAACATTTTTAAGACAGAGTAATTTATTTGACATTGTGTATATATATATATATATATATATATATATATATATATATATATATATATATATATATATATTTTTTTTTTTTATTTTTTTTTATTTGTTGTTATTTCAACTTTTAACTTTTAGTTCACTCAGTCTTTTCTCTTCATATAAGGTACACCTGGTCTGGCGTTCTGTTAGCTATGACCCCATCAGGGGGCAGATCATCTGCCATTCCTGGATCAATGTGTGCTTCTGTGCTTTTGTGTCTCTGCCCTATCTTGTCTAACCCCCAGTCGGTCGAGGCAGATTACTGAGCCTTTTTCTGCTGGAGGTTTTCTTTCCTGTTAAAGGGGAGGTTTCTTTTCTTTGAATACTGCTGGTCACAACTCTATACAATCTGCTGGGTTTCCTTAGATATGATGTTCAGTTCAGTTTATTCGAACAACAAAACAATGTAAGATGTGTAAATACAACACAACACAATGAATACATAAACCATAATAAATTGTTCGAAAAGGAATGGGACGAAGTATAAACTTTTAAGTTTCCCATCCCTAATGATTCAAGTGACCTAAATTTCTCATTTAACTAGTTACATTCACTCTTCCATATTAATCTACCTGTTTTTTATCTTTCCTCGTCTACATATTTATCCAAAAGTAATTTTTTGTACCTTCTCTTAAACAAATTTATGTTCACACTCTGCTTTAAACACGGCTGTAAACTATTCCATAACTTCACTCCACTACTTGATATAGTCATTCTTTTCATCGTTATTCGTACCATCTTCGTTCTGAATACTGCATCTCCTCTAAAGTTATATTTTTCATCTCGTTCTTGAAACAATTCATTTATATTTTTAGCCACGAGTTTGTTTTTTACTTTATACATTACTTGCGCTGTCTTAAATTTTACCAGGTCTATGAATTTTAATGTATATAGCTTTAAAAATAATCGATTGGTGTGCTCTCTAAATCCTACTTTGCATATTATTCTTATTGCTCTTTTTTGTAGTGTACATATGGATTGTAATGTGCTCTTATAGATGTTGCCCCAAACTTCAACACATTAAATCAAATATGGCAAAAACAATGAAAAATAAAGCATTTTTAGTGATTTTGGGTTCAATATATGACTCGCCTTACTAAGAATAGCACAGCATTTGGCAAGCTTATTTTTCACATAACTTACATGTGGTTTCCAGCAGATCTTGTGGTCTAAAATCACACCAAGAAACTTTATTTCATTCACTTTTTTGATTTCTTTATTATCAATTGAAATGTTTCCATTAATCTCAGAATTCTTTCTTCCAAATATAATAAACTTTGTTTTGTCCAAATTAAGAGATAATTTATTTTTGTCAAACCAAATTTTAAATTTATTCATTTCTGTTGTAATTAGCTCAAAGATCTGCGGTAAACTTTCGCCCGAACAAAATACATTTGTGTCATCTGCAAATAAAATCAATGACAGTGCCCTTGAAACTTTACAGATGTCATTTATATAAATGATAAATAATTTGGGGCCCAGCACTGAACCCTGTGGTACTCCACATGTAATTTCCAAGAGCTCTGATTTATGTTCCCCTATTTGAACAAATTGCTGTCTATTTCCTAAGTAGCTTCTTATCCAATCCAACCCAACTCCCCTTATCCCATACCTTTCTAGTTTGGTCAGCAATATGTTGTGGTCAATGGTATCAAAAGCCTTTTTTAAATCAATAAAAACCCCAACTGCCACTTTTTTATCGTCAAAAACGTATCAGGATGGCTTGCCTATCACCGGCATTTCTCTTCGTGATTGGAAAACAAGCCTCGATACTCCCATTGTCCAGCTCAATTCCTTTAGATTGGAAAAAGGAAGTAACTTGTTGCTCCGTGGACGCTTGCATCTCCATATTCGTTTCTCCTTCGTCTGCAGTGACAGCGCGAGCATACGAACGAGGTTTCACCCTGAGGCCTGTAATAATTACCTCGTTTAACCTTGCGTGTTGCTCCAGCTCTGCAACCCGACTTTGTAGTCGCTCGATTTTCTTGTCCTTTTCTGCATTTTGAATACGAAGTGCCTTGATCTCCTCCACTAAGCTCAAAATTCCTTTTTGCTGCGTTTTGACCGAGGAAACCTCCTCGGTTAGGAATTCAATCGCTCTTCTTAGTTCCTCCATATCCTCAGACGCGTTCTTCCTTGGAGCCATATTGGATTAAAAAAAAAGTTATTCGAACTGAAGATCATTTAGATAGAAAACCTTTTTACCAGTCTGTCTGTATGGTTTCATTGAATTTGACTTTGTAAAGTGCCTCGAGATGACATGTGTTGTGAATTGGCGCTATATAAATACAACTGAATTGAATAGAGGGACAATCTGCACATCCATATCAAGTTCAGTACCAAAGCTGTCTCCGACTGGAATTGATTTTGTCAAAATGTCCCAATGCTGCCAAATAAGCTACAAAAGTTGGAAAACATTGTAAACCAACTAAACCCCTCCTCTTGCTGTCTGGGTTTAAAGAAACCCACAGCTTTCTTTCAAAGGAGCAATGAGTGAAATCTCATTATTTTAAATAAAAAAGAACCCGAAAATAGCGATGTGAAGAACTGAAGGTAGTATTTCAGATGAACTATGGTATGATGTCACTCCGCATCTCTGCTGTCCTAAAATGCCACCGTTAGAGCAGCAGAGCTTTGGAGCAACATGGCGGAGAGTACCCCCAGCATATTTCTTGCTAACAGTATTATAAAATTATGAGTTACTTAAGGCTCTCACATACATTGGGCATACTGTGAGCTGTATGCTCGAGTAACTGTGGTTACTTTTTAACCTTGCAGATATGTTCTTAGGAGGCGATGGTTGAGAAGGGAAAGCAGGGGCCGGCTTGCAGCTAAAGTGAAAGTAGAGAGAGGCGTGGGTTATTGTAAGTCTTCTTTTGGTCTACAGACAGTGCTCAAGCACCACCTGGTGGTGAAATATGGCGTGTTGCTCCTTTAAAAAAAGTTTTGTCTTTGAGAGTGTCTAATTTGATATGAGTGAAAAACACACCCTTTTTGTCAGGTGTCTTCCGCAGGACATAAAAACAGCAATCATCTAACCTTGTTCAAAAAGAACAATTTGGACAAATTACTTCTGCAGAACTACAACCCCACCTCAAACCTCACCTTTATCTTTAAGATTATTGAAAAAGCTGTGTTTGAACAATTACAATGTCCAGCCGTCTTCCAGTCAGGTTTCCGTGCTCACCACAGTACAGAGATCGCCCTGGTCAAGGTGTTTAATGACATCCATATAAATGCAGACTGTGGAAGAACGACAGAGCTAGTATTATTAGACCTCAATGCAGTATTCAATGCTGTTGATCACTCTGTTCTATTGTAGCACCTGGAAAAGTGGGTCAGCCATTCTGGTACTAGACTAATTTGAACTTTACTTAAAGGACAGGGACTTTTTATGTCATTAGGAAACTTTACATCAGAGACCACAAACAAAACATGTGTGGTTGGGGCTCCTCCTACTCTATCTAAATGCCCCCCTAGCACAGATTATAACAAACAACAAGATACTTCATCATAACTATGCAGATCAAACACAGCTTCACATCACAATGTCACCAGAAGACCAGAAACCCATTCAATTTCAGGGTAAAATTAATAGAATAAATCAATGCATGGATCTGGCATAATTTTCTTCAGCTGAATAAAAACAAATCTGGTATAATTTATGGACCAATAGAAGAGCGATCAATAATTAGCACACATTTTCAGTTGCTATAGCTAGATACCACCGATCAGGCCCAAAATCTGGGTGTAATGAAGGACTCAGACCTGAACCTTCGAGGCAAAGTCTGTCTTCTATCACCTCAAAAACATTTCCTGAATTTTTATTCCGATTAATGTCCGAGCAGGATCTTTAAATAACTCATCCATGCTTTAATCTTTAGCCCAACTGATTATTACAAGGGTGTCTTCACAGGTCTGTATAAAAGGTCGATCATTGGGCTGCAACTGATCCAGAACACTGCTGCTCACGTCCCCATTAAGGCTTAGAAAATAGAGCAGGGACTCCCCCAGCGTATTATAAGCCTGGCAGACCACCAGGCTTAACTCCCCTCCCTCCCCACCCTGCCAGGTTGTCTGTTTATTTTAAATCCACTATCTGCGTGCACACTTCCCAGAGCCCACAGCGACACCTAACGGCAGGATTAGCCCATTTTCTGAGGGAACCCCTGTAGAGCATATCAGCCCAGTTCTAAAGTCCTGACACTGGTTCCCTGTAGCTCAGAAAATAGGCCATAAAATATTTCTGTTAGTCTATAAATTGCTGAATGGCTTAGCACCTAAACACATTACAGATTTGTTATACAATAAGTGCATCAACCCTCCAGACCACTCAGTTCTTTTGGTTCAAGTCTACTTTGGACACCAGAACCAGAACCAAACATGGAGACGCAGCATTTATTTCTTATGTTCAATTTATCTGGACCAAACCTCCAGAAGACTGTAAAAGTGCTGAAATTCGATGTTCTTTTCAGTCAAGGTTAAAACCCTGTTTGTTCACAGTTGTCTTTGACTGTTCTATTTAAAGCATTAACTGAAACATCACTCATTTAAGTTTGTAGTCCAACTTTTCTTTGCCTGGCTTTAATATGTCACTGCACAGTAAATTTGTTGGAGTAAGATTTATTTAATTTGAAGAAAAGTTACAGTGAAAATTATGACATTTGGTCCTTTTAAAAAGATTTGTTCAATTTGAGTAAATTTTACTCAGACAAATTCCCTGTCTATAATGGACTTTTTTCTAATGTTCTATTTGTGCAAAGCACTTTGAATTGTCTAGTTACTGAAATGTGTTACATTAATAAACTTGCCTTGCCTTGCCTGATACAGAAATGGCTTGTGTGTCACTGTTTACAATTTATTCTCAGAAAGAAGTTGAATCAGAGCTAAAATTACTTTTAGGAGAAAATTAACAAAAATACATGCAGTCCACTCTGTGCCTCACACATATCCACACAGATGGTGTTTGTATTGAAAAAAGCAAGCCCTCCTCCTGTCTTTCCCAGAATCCATTGTTGGTTCTCCCAGCATGCCTGCAGGTTACATGTAGAAGGGGGCGGCACTAAAATGTCAGGGGTCGCTCGACAAATTTTTTTTTGCTCTTTCCACCCTCTGCATCCTTCTATCATTGTAGATTTTCACGACCCCCTCCTCTTTGATTCTTGCCAGACAGTCACTGTTTTCTTTTACAGCAAAGGAGAAAGGGGTCCCTAAGCATGCACGTGCAGTACAACATGCTATTTCGAGTCTCAAAGCCTTGTTTTAGAACTACAATGTTTTCATAAGTTTTTAAAAACTTATTAGATCACAAGGCATGTTATTATGGATTTTAGTTGTGCAATGACACTCTAATTATCACCAGTTGTGATAAAGGTTCTTTAGCCAGACAAATTAGGTTTTGGCACAAATTCAGTTTCACGTCAAATCTTTGGGAATGCAATTGATTTCAAAACTTCTTCCATGAATGGATTTGTCAAAGTCTAATGCGGTTTACTCAACATAAGTATTTCAGTATATAGTCTGAGTAATATTTTACTGATTTCTGAAATATTACATTATATTATATCTCAGGGACCTAATGGGTCAGAGTTATTAAGCTTTGAGGCCAAATACTCAAGCTCATTCTGTCTGTGGTTTAGGGATTCAACAATGGTAAATCTTTAGCACCATCTTATGGAGGAAAATACCATAAAGCATACCACTCTTTGGGTTTTACTTATATATTTAATAATATGAAGGTTATTGACTATTTCAAGTACTGTTTCATGCATTTCGTTTTGTTCGTCTTAAAATGGATTCAAATGCCCTTCTGTCACATTTTCCAAATTAAAATGTAAGAACTAGTTTTTGAGAACTCAATGTTTCCCCTACTGAGGTTTCCAGAATCCCTTGTTTAGCAATTAGTAATAACAAACCAGGTACGGTATGGCAAATGTGCAAGCAATCCTAGAACAGAGGGTCATATTTTCTTTGCAATTCACTTTCTTTTTGGGCTAAAGTGTGTAATTTAAACCAGGTAGGGTGGGTGGCTCTAGACATAGCCATGTTCAGGAAAACCAACTTGCAGTGCAGTGGAGATCTTATATTGTCAGTATATAAGAATTTAGGTTGGGTTCTGCTTATCTAAGATTGGGTCAGAAGGGAGTAAGAGATCCAGAAAGGAAACCCAGATATCCTTCCCCCAGCAAAACTTACCTACTCATTCAGGGTGGCCCCAAGGTGTTGCCAAACCAGAAAATATTTGGTACCTCCAGCAAGTTCAGGTTCAGCTCTGAGAAATTCCTGGAAAACCTCTGATGGGATGCACTCTAGGTGGTCTCATGAAGGAGAAGCAAAGGCGCAGCAACGTTTTCAACACAGTTTCTACTTAAATACATCCACAGAACCCGCAACAAAATGTCTCGAGTTGGAGGCATTCCCCAGATCCATAGCCACCAGCCCCCCCAAAAACCACACAGCTACTATTAAATTTGAGCTTCAATAATGGGTCAAAGCCTTGTTTCCAACACCCTGAAACAGTGGTGTCTAGACCTTTTGTCATGTCATTTTATCAAAATTGCCCTGTAAGTGAGGGACCAAACAATGTTTAGTTGTCTAAAATCCAAAAATGTTTTGGGAAATTTTACAATTCTAAAAAACAGTTTAATGAAACACAGTGTATCTATTTTTTTAAGTGATACCCTATTAAAAAGGTACACATTGAACTAAATAGTTTTTGATCAGTTGTTTTCCATTTTCTTGGTTTAGATTTTTTTTGTTTCACTCTCAAAAACAATAGGATAAAAGGTCACACCTCATTTGAAAACTCATACAGTTGTGGCTGTCACGCGGCTGGCCTTAAGCGGTTGGAGTACGTGGGGTGTGGAAGGATTGATGCAGAGATGTCGTGGTCCACAATTTTTAATTATTTGTTTTTTTCTACTACCTATTTACAAAGTGTAAAGGAGGTTGAGGGAGCAATGTGTCTTCTCCAGCAGCAGCACAGTAAGTGAGGAAACAGGCGCCTTTAAATACTGTCTGACTAACTGGTTAAAACCATAAAACTCTCCCAGGGGTGTACATTTAAAGATGACATCCTAAAACTATCTAAAACACTCTATAAACCATAACAACAACCATAA
Organism: Fundulus heteroclitus; assembly: GCF_011125445.2. Lineage (NCBI taxonomy): Eukaryota > Metazoa > Chordata > Actinopteri > Cyprinodontiformes > Fundulidae > Fundulus > Fundulus heteroclitus. The sequence goes on from NC_046384.1 coordinate 27,863,561, forward strand.
ACCATGTAAAACCCCAAGCTATCTACATAAAATCCTAAACCAAACACCAAAGATAAATAGAAACCTCATAACCATATAAAAAGCTAAACTTGGCTCCCCTATACATTTCCCTGCCTTGGTCCAGTCCGGAACCTTCTTAAAGGAGAAGTCCGGTCAAAATCAGAATTCAAACTGCTGAAAGTACTTTAAATATAAAACTACTACATACTGTGCAAAAAATTATACGTTTTTTTAATTATGAATAATTTTAATTTAATCATGTTTATGTGGAGGAATCCATCTTGGTCAAGAATAGTACTGTCACCTCCCATTTTTTGACGTCACTCGGCGGACCCGCAGTTGAGCAAGTTTCAACGCTCTGTTTGTCACTGCGCACTATTTTCCAACATGGCAACGACTGGTGCTCTGTACGAAGCAGAGAGTGATGAAGTACTTAGTGACAGTGATGAGAGTTCAGTGGAGCTATCATCATCTGATAGTGATATGGATTTTTTTAGAAGAGTTTCTTGACAGAAACCGGACTTTTGACGGAATCCAGCGTACCTATTTCCAGTGCAAACTCAGTCGGGTCCTACAGTATATATGTATACACGCATGTGTGTGTGTGTGTGTGCGGGCTCCGCCGCAGCACGGCTTTGCCGGCGGAGCGCACGCAACCACACACACACACACACACACACAGCGGAGGAGAAATCGCGCTGAAGTGACTTAAGTAAATAGGGCAGGTGGTCATTATTGTATAAATATTAAAATATAAAAGCGTTCCAGCACATGCTGGGGCGGAGGGATACCACATCACATGTGGTATCCCTCCGCCCCTCTGCTCGGTGACCATCCCCGCAAATTCTAAATAAAAAATTCTAAAATAAAAAATAACTTACCAAAAATCCTCGCTCTCATGTCATGTTCAAAACATTCTTCTTCAAAATGGTTGCTGCATATGACGTGTTTTCTCTCTGGCCAGAAGTTAGATGGCAAATCCGTTCTCTTCAAGTTGGCAATCCAGCAACAAGCCCGGTGGCTCATGAATCGGGAAGTTGAAATAAGCAATGTTTTTTCCACTTTTACCAGTTGGAATCCATCTTGGTCAAGAATAGTACTGTCACCTCCCATTTTTTGATGTCACTCGGCGGACCCGCAGTTGAGCAAGTTTCAACGCTCTGTTTGTCACTGCGCACTATTTTCCAACATGGCGACGACTGGTGCTCTGTACGAAGCAGAGAGTGATGAAGTACTTAGTGACAGTGATGGGAGCTCTGTGGAGCTATCATCATCTGATAGCGATATGGATTTTTTGAGAAGAGTTTCTTGACAGAAACCGGACTTTTGACGGAATCCAGCGTACCTATTTCCAGTGCAAACTCAGTCGGGTCCTACAGTATATATGTATACACGCATGTGTGTGTGTGTGTGTGCGGGCTCCGCCGCAGCACGGCTTTGCCGGCGGAGCGCACGCAACCACACACACACACACACACACACACACACACACACACACACAGCGGAGGAGAGATCGCGCTGAAGTGACTTAAGTAAATAGGGCAGGTGGTCATTATTGTATAAATATTAAAATATAAAAGCGTTCCAGCACATGCTGGGGCGGAGGGATACCACATCACATGTGGTATGTGTTGGAACATCCGATGGCCATGCACGTGGGCATTGTTGCTTTAGAAAAAGCTCTTGGGAATGTCAGTGGTGAAGTCCTCTGGAAATCCGAAAAAATTATTGATGATCGCAGCTGTGTAGAACGGCTCCTATTGACTTTGCATGGAAAGCGGAGAGAAATGCTGTCGCCGCTTCCGCTTTTCCACGCCCCAGGATGTGATGTCAAACGCCCCTTACTGCCCAAATATGGGCAGTAATGTCAGCCCCCATACACAGTGATTCAGACGACAATTTATGTTTTTATTTTCTTATTGATTAAAGATAAGTTCATTAAATAACCACAAACGTATTAGTTTTAGTTATAGCTAATGATACCCTGATTTTTCCTTGTTGACCGGACTTCCCCTTTAAGGCAGTCGTTTCAGCCCCGGCCTCTTTAAGGGGACGGACCTGGACACAAGGACAAGGTGAGTACAAACCAAACATTTCACTTCCACATACAACACTAAGGATAAAATAGATATTGCACACATGTTGACATTCTAATTTTGTCACCCTTCTTCTCCAGGGCCCAACCACTCTACTATAAAGTGCTGCAGTGCCACTGGATCTAAAACCTGGAAAAAGGAAATGCATTCAATAAACACTTATACAAGTAACTGTGTGCAATCATTTCTTAAATGTGCAAATATGCATCCTTAAAGTGCTGTATGCTATCTAAAGTGCTAAATAAAGTGCTTAAATACAAAGTTAAGTGTATATTCTTAGATGTAATAAACGGCTGTTTGTTACAGTGGCCAAGATTAATGAAAGTGTGTCTTAAAGTATACTGCTGAATAAGTTACTGGGTGTGTGGAATTCTTTTTATTGGGTTAGGTTATTAAATTCAAGAAAAACTGTGGTTAAAAAAAGACAAATGCTTTGTGTTGTAGCATTTTTCATGTCCAAGGGGACATGAAAAAAAAAAAAAATCATTCCAAGGGGTTCAAGAGGCCCCGTGGCCAAACTTTGAGCACCTCAGTCCCAGAGTAAACTTTCTTAGGGAGGCAAAAAAACCCAATTGCTGAATAGTTGGAAGTCATTCTTCAATCTGCTTTCTAACAAAAACTGGAATTGCTACCGTGGAATCCCAATCCTCCTGACAACACTGTCAACCACAACTCAACAATACCCAGAGACTGCAGTGTCTCTCTACTTTTAGTCACAAAAGGGAGATTTATAGCTCTGACTGCAGCTGTGCTATAGCCACTGGAATCAGGTGGGGTTTGTTGTGTGAACGCTACAGTCTCTACCAATCCTCTTCAGCTTTTCAATCTGATACCCGATCTCAGGACAAAAAGCAGCCCTGTCCTTCACATCAGTGACATCACTCCAAACAGCTGCAAGGGTGACAGCAAGCATGACAATGACAGAGAGACTGTAAATGGAAACATTATTGTAGTTGTGGCTCATCAAAGGGCTAATATAACACATTTTAAACAAGATTAATAAAACATTTTCTCCTCGACATTATCCTGCTCTCTTTTTTTAAACATGGCATTCCAACTAGATTGAGTGGATTTTTCCAGAGGGAGTGAAGTTATGTGACCTGCACTAAAGGTCGAAGATCTCTGTCGACAGTTTGCTGTGCATATCAGGGGCTTTGCTATCCAAAACACTTGAAGCGATAGCTTGAAGAGCAATTGTCTGAGGATGCAGGCAGGAAGTGTTTAACACCAGGAATACGATCGTTAACTGTACATGCACTTATGCTCACAACGGAAACTGATAGAAAAACTTTTCTAAATTCATTCATTCTGGTCATAACCTGGAGGGCTAACCATTCCTCACTTCTTTTTGCCTGCTTTTGAATTCATCTCCTTTGGTTTGGTGTAACTGGAGGACAAATGGACACATTTCTTAAGCTTGCAACTATCTACAGGAGAGGACCAGTGTCTGGCACTCATGCTGATAAAAACCCAGGAACCTGGAAAAAGTTGAGGAAGACCTGACACAGGTCTTTAGAGAGAGAGATATTTCATCATTTATTCTAGTAGTTGAAAAGTAATCCTGAATTGGATTAAAAATTTGCGAACAAACAGCAACATCCAGTGGAAACATTTTCAAAAAGCGTGGAAGACAACTAATTGAGACCAGTTGAACAACTTGCACTGAAGTCTAGCTTCCTCTATATGTAACAAAAAGGGAGTAACCTTGACTACAGACTAATCAACTATCTTTTTTACATAGAGAGGCTCGCACATAGAAACACTGAGCAAAATATGGCTGCCTTCGTTTTAAACCTGTTTGCTGTTACCAGATAACTGAGGATTTGTACAGGCATACTTATAGAAGGGGTGGGAGTAAGAGGGGGAGCGCCAGAACAGAATCTGAGCAGATGATTCCACAGGTTCAAAACCTCTTCGGAACTTTGAGACAGGTGAGTGCATCCATGCACACAAAACTGTGACAAAAACAGGAGATCCAAAATTTGTTCAAAGCAGAGAGACGAAAAACTTACTGGCAGGTTTCTAAGGCTTGGTCAGGGCCACATTGTACAACGACTGGTTTAAGGCTCTGGCATCTTCCGTGTGTCTGCGCTCTGCTTAAGAAGCCAGAGCGCAGACAGATTTTCATCCTTTCTCTGATGAGCCGCAGGTGTGAGGCACGCCCCCTCAGCCACCACCTGTGGAGGCAACCAGAGCAGGAACACAAACAGAACCCTGACAATTTGCAGTATTTCCGTAGTCAGATTTCCACATTTTTGGGAGGGTATATTTTAAAGTCCAGGATGTTTATCCAACACTTAATTTAGATTCTTTTAAGAATGATACTTGATCTGAGATATCATTATTTTGTTTGTAATAACCACAGATTTCAGATTTCAATGCTTTTGAACTACAGATTCAGTTTAAAACCCGAATCTACAAGGATCTCGATGCCAGATCTTTGTAGATTAGGATTGCAGAAAATGTAGTGTTTGTCAAAATTTTGAATGAGTGTACATTTATTTGTTTTAAAGGTGTATGATTAAACAAGCTTACCCTTCTTCCTGCTCTTTTTTGAAAATGTTGAGTTTTTGTTTGTTATTGGTATAACAGTTTTTGGAGCAATGTGTTATTGCACACGTTCAAAGTAAATGTCATTAATTAAGTAATTCATCTGTGGCTTCTGCCAAAACCAAAATAAAAAACCAAAATAATCACACAAACTGGACCAGAGCTGTGATATTGAAAATCAAAAAGAAGTTGTCTTGCAATAGGAAGGTTGTGGGTTCAATTTCAGCTTCCCTATCACATTTCGATGTGCCCCTGGGCCAGGCACTTAACCCCAAGTTGCCTACCAAGCTGCGTATTGGTGTATGGATGTGTGTGCGTTAGTGAGGGATTTGATGAATGTGGCTGTAATGTACAGTGCTTCGAGTGGTCAGTATGACTGGAAAAGCGCTAGATAAGTTCAGTCAATTTACCAATAATAATAAAAAAAAATCTACCTAAGGTATCAAGTCTGAAATTGCACTACTTTTTACAAACTAGATTTGCTTTTCCACATTTCTGCAGATTTTACTGATCTGTATACTGAGAGTGTACCGATCAGTACAGTGCATCTACATTAATATTTGCTATATTTGATAACTATATTTTATTTCTTAGGTTTAATTATTACAAATTGTAAAGACTTGCTTGGGAAAGGCTCCAAAATTTAAACCTAAGATGTGGACATATGAGGTTGAACATTTCCTTGGACATTTCAAAACGTTTTTCAAAAATGTTTTATCTTACAAAATCTCAGAATTGCTACCATTTCAGAAATTTTTAAAGAACATTGCTCTGCAATGCTAACAGGTACCTAAACCAAAGCAATATATAAGACAACCTCTCTATTCTTTCCAATAGCTTTTGAAATGGTATGGCGGCAACAGCTTTCTGCTCCCACTAAACATATTCAGACTATGCTCTCCTTAATAATCACAGTTTGGTGTAAACAATGCTTTAATGATAAAAACTGAAAACCTATTTCTGTCCTTCTGTGATTACTGGCACAAGGAACTCCAGCCGGGATGGGGTCCTTTCTCTTCCAATGTTTAGCTAAGGATATCTTTTGAGCTGAGTGATCCAATGCAGGACTCTGCCTTGCCCCTATCTTTAGTGGGCCACACTCTCTGAATGGAAAGCCTAACTTTATCTGACCCTGCGTCATAAAAGCTGTTGGTATTTTTAGGGGGGGGTGGCTTGCAGTGGCAGCAGCTGCAAACACATTTAATGCCTCCCTGCAAACCCTCCAGTCTGACCCTGCCTCTGTCACTCTGTAGCTTTTGGACAATGACTGAATCGGAGCTGAGGCGTGCACCACGCAGTCAGACTAAAAGCTGCGCTTACTTCCCTTTATGCCACCTCCAGCCTTATGCCAACAAGCACGGAAATAAGTGAGAAATGACAACTGCAACTTTGAGCCAACAAATGTGAATGGAAGATTTCTTTTTTTTTTTTTTTCTCTCTGCTGTAGAAGCTAAAGTGAGTTGAGGGCGTATTGCATACGGTCCAGAATTTATTAACGTCAAATCAGGAAGAGAAAGAACGCGGGATTTCAAGAGGAGATGAATGTCATCTGAGCACTTAAGAGAAAGCAGCTCAAAGACGGCGGTGAGTTCAGATTATTTTCTCAGGTAAACACAAAAAGCTAACCTGTTTGGGGTTTTTATCATTTCTGTAAATATGTCCACTAGAATAAAGAGGTAACAAAGTTGGCTGAACATCTCCAACTGTGATAACTCCAGGTCTTTACGTAAAAAAAACATAAACTAAGAAAACAAGCTCATGACAACATGCAGCATCCTGGTAAAGATGTCTCAAAAGACCTTACCAAAAGAGGGAGTAGTGGCCTAATGGTTAGAGAGCAGGGTGCTTGTGTTCTGGAGAGGCTGCAAGTTTTTGGGTCGAATCCCGCAGACTGCCATTCTGGGTACCCCGAGCAAGACCCTTAACCCCAGAATGCTCTCCAAGCACCGCACAGCCCACTGCTCCCTAAGGGACGGGATAAACGCAGGACACATTTCATTGGAATGTACAGTATGTTTTAATGACAATAAAGATTCAAATTATTTCAAAGTAAAATGATCTTATTGGACCCAACATAAGCTTACATATAACTATTTTTAAATACAGCTTTTAATATTAGCCAATCTCTTCAGCGTACAAAGAGTCACATGTTAGGAAAGGATTATATTTTGTAACTTGCTGTTTGCCAAAAGCTAAGGACTGAGTCTTTTAATTTAATTTTTCATATGGTTCAGCGATGGTTCACACGGATCTTTGACCAGTCCTCATGCCATAATCTCCATAGATCATCCAGAGCAAGCATGGCCAAAGTGTGCCCCTGGGGCCATTTGTGGCCCCTGTAAAAATTTTGGGTGGCCCCACAACTGTATTTCAAGAAAGATTTGGTCCACCAGCACAGGTGGCTGATGCAGATGGAAGATTTTAGTTTTTAATTAGGGCAAATTATTACATAAAAATGTAATCTTACAATTGAAAATGTTAAGCACAACAAAAAGTATTTGTCTTTTAATTAACATTATTTTGACATTCTCTTTAATTTCCTAGTAATGTTTATCCAATGACATTTTATTACTCAAATGCAGACTTTGGTGCATCAAAAACTGCTTTGCATTCAATTATTAAAATTGGCTAGTTACAGCAAGTGTTTTCAAAGAACAACTGACCCAAATACTGTTCTTATATTGCTAGACCAAAAAGAGTAATGTTTATTATTGTTAAAGAGTCAAATTAAAATATTCAAAATTATTTTCAAACTGAATGACCATCTTTTAATACAACAAATGAGAAAAACCCTTTTTTAAGTTTTGGATCTACAATGATTTACACATTCATTTCCTACCAAAAATCTGAAAAAAAAATTATTTATTTAAAATTATCATATTTTGTAGAGCAGGTGAAAAATTAACATAATTTTTTTGGTTTAAAAAGGTTGTGTTCATATTTTGGCCCTCGAGTTCCTTTGACTTGACAATTTTGGACACCCCTGATCTAGAGTCTTCAGCTTTGGACACAGCTTTTCTATAGAACTTAGATCTGGGGACTGAGATGGCCGAGGATATGGTGTCTGGTCAACCATTTCTGCGTAGATGAGATGTTTTAAATATTCCAGTTAAAAGACCCAATAGCAACAGAGTTCATGATACCATGTATTCTAAACAAGGTTCCCAGAGCCTTTTCTGATTAACAAATCAGCCCGCAGTACCACAGATCCTCCACCATACTTAACAGTGGGCATGTGCTGCTTTTCCATATTTTCATCCTTTCTTTCAGGCCAGACCCAATTGGAGTGTTGGAGTGTTGAACTTCTTGAACAGTGACAGATCTTTTTCCATCTCTTAGCATCCTTTTGTCAATGCTTGGTGGAAAAATAAACATTTCGTCATGCATCCCTGCTTGTATAGTTGTTCCGAACTTCTTAATTATTGCGCTGACTGCAGATATGAGTAACCTTAGGTGAGTAGCGAGTAGTTTATGGAGATCAATTCAACAGATATCTTCCAGAAAATGAATCCAGTGTCTTTTTGTCTTTTCTGGTTTTTAAAAGAGTGTATGTGCCAGGCCATATCTATCAATCAGGGAAATAGCAACTCGTGTTTTACTAACAAATAGTTCCTGCGTACCCTGATTGATTCTAAAACAAAAAGAGATGATCAGAATCAGAAATACTTTAATAATCCCAGAGGGAAATTGCTGTTTCAGTACATCCGCCATAACATAACAAACAAACAAACATCACAAACATTTCAGGGGGAGACGATTTACTGAAGCCTTGCTGCAGTTGATATTAATGATCTGTACATCCATGTGTTGATTGATATGAGTCAGTTATATCCTTGTTTTTTTGTACTGTGACACGTGGTCTCCTGCATCTTATTTTGGAGTACTTTATAAATACACCCGTCAATGAGCTACAGCAACAACTGTGAGAGAAGCATGGGCCAACTGTGTTTACTCAAAGTCTAAGCCACTAAAACATGATGCAACTGAATATACTTAATATTTGTTAGCTTCAATAGCTCCAATCTCCTTTTAAAATTTTTTTCAACAGCCATGGCATTTTTAAAATTCTTGATTATATCCATTGTAAAGCACATATGAAAAAAAAATCTATAGATTTGTAACTTTGACAGAAAAAAACTGCAACCTAGGCAAAAAAACCTCTATAATGCTGTCTTCAAGGAAGTCCATTTTCAACTAAAATGTATTTTCTTTCTCTAACAGCTTTTCACCAAAGACAAGAAGCTAACTTTGTAAGAAAAAAAAAAAACGGCACCGCTTCGTCAAAGCAAGACAAAAAGGTGACTTTACCATGGATATTCTTGGTGGTGCGCCTCGTGTTTTGGGCTATCCACGCCCTGTTGTGACACAGTGTGGAACAGATGCAATCCTGAGGTGCCAAATTGGCGGAGACCCTCGTCCAAATGTCATCTGGGAACGTAAAAATGTTCAAATTCTGTCTGAAGGACGGTACAAGATTTCAGAGGAAGGAAAAGCATACTTGTTGACTATTGCTAGAGTTACACAAGAAGACGCTGGTCAGTACATCTGCAAGGCTAGAAACAGCATAGGGGAAACCTATGCAGCAGCCTCACTCAAAGTGGAAGAGCTTCCTGGACATAATAGGGAAATTATACAATTCAAGAAAAATGGCATAAATGAAAATGGAGACTTTGGGGAAAGTCTAAACGGCTACAACATGATGGAAAATAGTGCAAACAAGAAGGAAATGAATGGAGAGCATAAGGGGAATAGCCAAGCAAATGACCCACTACAAGAATTTGATTTAACATCAAATGATAAGCCCCGATTTCTAATCAAGCCTTTGTCCCTGCGTGTGGATCGGGGAGAGGATGCCGCTTTCTCCTGCAAAATCTGGGGCACGCCTTTGCCTGAGGTGACTTGGGAGAAAGATGGGAAAAAGCTCAACGACATCTTTGAGAGCTCACACTTTAGTGTGAGCATTCAAGATGGAGGCTGGTTTCAGCTCAAGATACACATGACGCGCATGCCAGACAAAGGTGTTTACACCTGTAAGGCTGCAAACTGTCACGGTGAGGTCTTGGCAGGAGCCGTCCTTCTTGTTGAGCCCATTCCAGAGCGAGGCGAGAGTAAAATGTCTTCAAACAGTCACATTAGCAGCCCGAGGTTACCAAAGCACAGAAGTGGACGGTTCAGTTTGTCCAAGCTGACAGAGGAGCCGCCCGTCAACGTATCCAAAGTCAAAAAGTTTGTCGTGACAGAGGGGAAGCATGCCAAGTTTCGCTGCTTTGTGACGGGCAAGCCCAAACCGGAGATCATCTGGAAGAAAGACGGGGTTCCCTTGGAACCCAACAGGCGTCATTTGGTATTTGAGGACAGAGAGGGTTACTACACACTGAAGGTTCTCTACTGTAAACTGGAGGATACAGGGCTGTATTTATGCGCCGCATCTAACACTCTGGGAAACACCCTTAGTGCTGTTCATCTGACTGTGAAAGGTAAGTAAGCAACCCTTTGTAAAGTATTTATCAAAAAGAAATGTATTTTAGGATTCATTCAAGGAAAAGAGAGCAGAATGTAACATGTTACAACTTTGAGGGATTAAAAATTATGCCAAATGAAGTGTCCACGTTTCCCCCAATCTCCTAAATGGATTGCAGATATTACATCTCGAAAGGATACACAACAAGGTAAGTAAGTATAGACAATGTGAGGCACGTACACAGAGATCACTGGAAAGATGTCATGTTATGAGCATACTGATCAGAAAAGGCAGGGTGGAGTTCATCAATGTTGTCACTGTGTACATCGACACACTCAGACCCCCTAAGGATGACTCAAATTCAAACTTTAACGTTTTTATGAGAAATCATTACGAGATTCCAGTGCTGGGTCCTTGCTGCCCACCACACGAGTTCCAGCAGCAAAACGAGGCAGAACAAAGAAGTATATTTCTCTCCTCTTCCCCCATCCTCCTTCTCTCCCCCCTCCCCTTTTACTGGCTGGCCTTCTAACATTTGGCCCAACCCCAAAAGGGAGAGTGCCTCCTCACATGGGTCACCACTTAGGTGCTTATCTGTATTTGCATCCTTATGTGTGCTTTAAGTGTCTAAGTAAATGCACACATCTAATCCACACGGTACAAATGTTCCAATAATCAAACTCACTTTATCCTATGATCAATAGAACCAATTTTTATTTTTAACAGACAAAATAATGCAAACATTTAATGAACAAATACTTAAACATAAAACAGTAGATTGTGTCACAAACCATGAACATAAGAACATAAACAACATCTAGAAAAGAAAGGGAATTTAGGAGAAAGCTATCTAACAACAGCACATTTAAGGAAGCATGACAGATTCTGTTGTTCATATGAGCTTCCCTCTATTAAGAGTACAAATTGAGCATCCATCTCTGCAGAGTAAGAGATTAATTTCATCCCCTACTGTAGAATATGTTTTCTGATCCCCAAAACTTCCAAGAATGCTGCAGAGCTACCGTTGGCTTGTACATAATATTGGGTGATGGCATAGTCCATGCTTGTTCCACATACACCAAACCACAGGGACATTTCAGTAAATAGACTACATTTGTGATATTACACTTTATGAAGCAGTCTTAAATATAAATGAGAAATTATATCACCCTGAAGTTTACATGTAAATACAGTGTACAGTTAACTATAACTCGTCCACTTTTAGAGGTCTCTAATTTTTTCTTTTTTGATGCTTATGGTATTTTTTTTTTTTTTTTTGCTTTTTTATTGTTTGTCAAAGTAAACAAACCAGTTGCAAGTTGTGAGGAAATTTATCTCATCACTCAATATTTAACAATATTGCAAGTTCATAGTTTCCTAAGATTGTGCTGTCCCAGTGGAAACCAAAATTATCAATGGGTTGGTCAGCAATGGAAGCAGTAATGTTGTCAGTTATAAAAAAAGAACATCTTGGTAATATGTTCTCAGTTTTGCACAGTACACCTTTACTAGCAGACTTTCTGACCACTACCATTTATTTATAAGTCATTTGATAGACCCATGCTTACCTACCCTTATTCTCCCTACCTGAACTCATCATTCACTCCTCCTGAAGAAGCATAGAGCCACAGGGACAGTCGTCTGCATTGTCCATAGCTTTGCAGCAATCCCTCATACGGAGCAAGCATGAAGCAACAGTGGAAAGAAAAACTCCCCTTTAACGGGAAGGAAAAACCTCCAGCAGAACCAGGCTCAGTATGCCTCGACCGACTGGGGATTAGAGAAGACAGAGCAGAGACACAACAAGAAAGACAAAAAAGCACAGAAGCACACATTGATCCAGGAATCTGCTCTACATTATATGGTAATAGTGGGTGATAAGTCTTCCCTGGATGATGTCACAGCTAACAGACTGCCAGACCAGGTGTACCTACCATGAAGAAAAAAAGAGAGAGAACAAAAAGTTAAAAGCTGAAATGACGACAAGCAAATGTAAATTGGAGAACAGTAGGAGAACTCAGCAGAGTGAGAGAAATAGACCCTGATGTCCTCCAGTAGCCTAAGCCTATAGCAGCATAACTACAGAGGTAGCTCAGAGTAACATGAGCCACTGTAACTATAAGCTTTGTCAAAAAGGAAAGTTTTAAGCTTAGTCTTAAAAGTAGACAGGGTGTCTACCTCACGGACCAAAACTGGGAGTTGGTTTCACAGGAGAGGAGCCTGATAACTAAAGGATCTGCCACCCATTCTACTTTTAGAGACTCCAGTAGACCTGCAGTCTGAGATCGAAGTGCTCTGTTAGGAACATATGGGATAATCAGAGCTCTGATATATGATGGAGCTTGATTATTAAGGGCTTTATACGGGAGAAGGAGAATTTTAAATTTTATTCTTGATTTAGCAGGAAGCCAATGAAGGGAAGCTAAAATTGGAGAAACATGATCCCTCTTGTTGATTTTCATCAGAACTGTTGCTGCAGCATTTTGGATCAGCTGAAGGCTTTGAACTGCATTTTGTGGACTTCCTGATAGTAAAGAATTGCAATAGTCCAGACTTGAAGTAACTAATGCATAGACTACTTTTTCAGCCTCACCCCTGGACAGAATATTTCTAATTTTGCAATATTCCGGAGGTGAAAAAAGAAAACATAATTTTTTATTTTTTTTTGTAATTTGGTTTATATTTTTTGTCCTGTCTGATGTATTAATATAATTATGAAACATTTTGAATTAAAACAAAATTTCAGGACATGAAAAATTTGAATTACAAAAATATTTCAGGACATCATGTATCAATCCATAGACAAAGGCATTTAATTGTTGAGAATTCAGATTTGGGTTATTTAGCAAGTGAAAGAATAAACCCAAAAGCCATCTGATAAACATTTTACCAATGTGCATTTTTTAAAATGTATTCTTATCTTAACTATTCTAGATTGTATGCGTAGCTACAAGCCACATTGTAAATACTATAATCAGTACAGAACCAAGTACTTCCAACTTTCCATGTTCCTTAGGGCCCACTGTGCGATTCAGACGCCCATTGAAAGACGTAGATGTAAAGGAAAGGGATGTCGCCGTGCTGGAGTGTGAGGTGCCCGATGAGACGATCCCAGCTGCCTGGTACCTGGAGGACCAGAGGCTGATGCCCAGCAGTAAATATGGCATGGAACAGAAAGGAACCAGGCGAAGACTCACCATCCATGATGTTGGAACGGATGATGATGGGGTTTACCTTTGTGAGATGCCAGATGGTGCAAAGAGCATTGCTGAACTGGCAGTAAAAGGTAGGATGCATGTAATGTCAGTAAGCTTATTCAAAGTCTGATAAAATATTGGATTGGTATTTCAACTAACCATTGTTCAAAAGCTGAAACAACTGTTGCATCTCTTTTTGAATATAATGTACAAAGAAAAGCACAAAAAAATGTTTTCACGCCTACAGGCACAATTGTTCGTAAACTTCCTCGGAAACTGGAGGTGCTGGAAGGTGAGAATGCTGCATTCTGTGTGGAGGTGGAGAGTGATGACATGGAGGTCCACTGGTTTAAAGATGGTCTGAAGCTACACGAGACACACCAGACTATCCTCAAGTCTTTTGGGAAGACTCACATCCTGGTCTTTGTCAATGTGGCCTATCATGACTCAGGAGTTGTGACGTTTGTTGTAGGAAGATCTAAAAGCTCATCACGTCTCAAAGTCAAAGGTACAGTCCAGATGTGAAATACTAGCTAGGTCTACTGCTGGAATTAGATTATGAAGAACTGAAGGGAATTTCATGTCCATGTACAGTAGATCTTTAGCTCAATGAAAATATTTAATTACTCAAGAAAATATTACTTAAGAAATATTTTTCCATTTCTGCTGTTTATGAAAACAAATGTTTTCATAATTTCATATATGTTTGATGTAAGAAATTGTTGATCTCCTATTTCCTATACGATCCAGGGATCCTCTCAATTCCTGCTAAGAGACAAATCCTACGCAGGAGCGATTATTCCACCATGTACTGTTTTTTCTCTCTGTCCTACAGCAACCAGACACTGCCCCCCAATTTGTCCTGTTGGTGTCAAAATGAGCGTAGACACACCCAACTGTGCTTTTCTCACCTGGATGCCTGCGTCCAACAGCCAGACTAACACCCGCTCCATGTTTGTCCTGGAACACCAAGAGGTTGGTTCTCAGGAGTGGCAGAAATGCTTCACCTCAGAGACCACCACCTCAGCTGAGGTTTCTGGAGACAGTGTTCCGTGTGAAGGTGACTATCGTTTTCGTGTCTGTTGCATCAATAAATACGGACGCAGCGGCCATGTGGAGTTCCCCAAAGTGGTCCATCTTGGTGAGTAGCACACTTAAAATAGTATCAATTATGTAGAAGCCGATCAATTTATCTATTTGAGCAAAAACTACAGATGCAGGTAATGACTAATATATTTTTACGTTTTTAGTTCCAGGGCCCAAGATTCACAAACATCTCCAAGGCTGTGAGGTGATGGAAGGAGAGGACGCTCACTTCTTCATCGAATTGTCTACACCAATGGTTGGAACCTGGTTTCTGAACAGCTCCCAGCTGCAGCACGGTGGAAGATATTCAGTGCAGCAGAACCAAGCAAAGCATTCCCTGGTGATCCACGAAACTAGAACCTCTGAAGACACAGCAGAGATCACATTTATAGCCAACGGTGTGAGGGATTCAGCTGTGCTCAAGGTTAAACGTAGGTATAAAAAGCTGCAATATTGGTTCACCATTTGGGATCCTATTTCATGTGTTCATTCATCTGCAGCTGCTGTGCTCAAGTTCATCCCCCAGTCAGAGCTGGACAGAAATAAGAGAGTGGAAACTGGTGATACCATTGTGCTCTACTGCGAGGTCACCCATCCCTTCGGAAAGGTATCTTGGTTTAAAGACGGTGAGGAACTCCAGGTGAGCGATGGGCTAAACATCCAGTCAGATGGAAATATGAGAAGGATTGTGATCCAGTCTGCTGAAGCATCTCATTCTGGAGTTTACACATGTGAAACTTCAGGAGATGTCATCGAATTCAACGTAGATGTCAAAGGTTATTCCCGTTCTTGCAAATACGTTTCAGGAAATGCGTTACCTTTTGTTCCAGCAGCTGTAATAATCCATCAATCTCGTGTTGTTCAGGACCTCCTGTAGAGTTCAATCCAATGTCAGAGGAAGAACTGCATAAGAACAGCATGGAGTTGGATCCTGTGGTTTTACTTTGCCATGTCTCCAGAGATGATGCTGAAGTTACTTGGTAAGACAATTAAAACTTTAACTTATAAAATAAAACAATTCCAGCTAGTGTTCTGTTTTCTAGATGTTGAAGGAAAACAAAATCATAAAACGTCAACAAAAATATCAGGAAGAGATTTAGAAATCTCAAAGAGTCTGGGTACAATTTCCAGATGGGTTAAAGTATCACATTCATCTGTTCAAACACTAATGGACAATTATGATCTCTATGGGAAAGCCATTATCCCATTCAAGACGGAAGAGGGTTCTTTCTCCCATAAACATGTTTTAGTAAGTCAAAACACTAGAACAAAAGCAAAAAGCTTCAAGAAGATGCTGCCTGAAGCTGATAGGAGAGTGTCATTATTCACAACAAGGAAGCAGCCATCACTCCTGAAGCACCATGAAAAGACAGATTTCTATATGTGAATGCAATCAGAGATAAAGATTGGAATTTTTGGAAAACATGCCCTGTGGCTTGATGAAATTTAAATTGAAGTGTTTGGCCACAGTTATAATCTTTGAAGAATAAAAGAAGACGTGTACTTTCCCAACTTTATCATACGATGGTGACAGTATCATGTTGTAAAGATGCTTAGATGCAGAGGAGGGCTCTTCAAAATAGATTTCATTGCAAGAAAAGGACATTATTTGGAAACATTTAATAATAGAAGTCAGATCTTTGGCACAAATGGGTCTATGACCCCAATCATACTGCCAAATTAGTGAATAATAACAAATGTTGTTCGAACTACAGGTTTACTTGAGGAGTACCACAGGGTTCAGTCCTTGGGCCAATTCTCTTTACTATATATATATATATATATATATATATATATATATATATATATATATATATATATATAGATAGATAGATAGATAGATAGATAGATAGATAGATAGATAGATAGATAGATAGATAGATAGAGATTGGTAATATCATCAGACAGCATGGGATTAACTTTCACTGTTATGCTGATGACACTCAGCTATATTTATCCATAACTCCTGATGAATCCCATCAACTATTTACTACAGGCATGTCTTGATGACATCAAAACCTAGATGACCTTAAATCTTCTGCTTTTAAATTATGTCCTTAAAAAATAAACTTCTTAATCAATCACCTAATCTGGATGGCATTAAATTGGTCTCTGGTAATAAAGTAAAAAACCTTGGTGTTGTTTTTGACCAAGACATGTAATTTAAATCCCATATTAAACAGGTTTCCAGGGTTCCCTTTTTTCACAGACGGAATATTGCCAAAATTAGAAAAATTCTGGAGTGCTGAAAAATGCTGAAAAACTAATCCATGCATTTGTTACTTCAAGGCTGGACTGTTGTAATTCTTTACCATCAGGAAGTCCACAAAACACAGTGTAAAGCCATCAACTGATCTGAAATGCTACAGCAAGAGTTCTGATGAAAATTAACAAGAAATCATATTTCTCCAATTTTAGCTTCCATTCATTGGCTTCTTGTTAAATGAAGAATATAATTTAAAATTCTCCTTCTCATGTATAACGCCCTTAATAATCAAGCTCCATCATATATCAGAGAATATATACAGAATACCACACATGTTCCTAACAGAGCACTTTGCTCTCAAACTGCAGGTCCATTGGTGATTCCTAGAGTCCCTAAAAGTAGACTGGGAGGCAGATCTTTTAGTTATCAGGCTCTTCTCCTGTGAAACCAACTCCCAGTATTTGTCCGTGAGGCAGACACTGTGTCTACTTTTAAGACTAGGCTTAAAACTTTCCCTTTAGATAAAGCTTATAGTTAGAGTGGCTTAAGTTATCCTGGGCTATCTATGTAGTTATGCTGCTGTAGGCTTAGACTGCTGGAGGACATCGGGGTCTATTTTTCTTACTCTGCTGAGATCTCCTAATGTTTCCCAATTGGCATTGTTAGTTGTTATTTCAACTTTTGACTTTTTGTTGTCGCCACATTTTTCTCTTCATAGTAGGTACACCTGGTCTGGCGTTCTGTTAGCCATGACAGCATTCAGGGGGGCAGATCATCTGCCAATACCATATAACATAGAAAAGTTTTTGTTACTCTTCTCTGTTTTCTCTAATTTTCCAATTGGTCAATGTTCACACTGAGCCTGGTTCTGCTGAAGGTTTTCCTCTCCACTGTCGCTTTATGCATGCTCAGTATGAGGGATTGCTGCAAAGCCATCAACAGTGCAGAAAACTGACCTCTGTGGCTCTACACTCTTTAACGAGGAGTGAATGCTGCTTGTCAAGACTCAATGCAATCTGCTGGATTTACCTAGATAGGAAACATTTTGACCAATCTGTCTCTATGATTGGATTGAATTTGACTTTGTAAAGTGCCTTGAGATAACGTGTGTTGTGAATTGGCGCTATATAAATAAAATTGAATTCAATTGTAAATTTGCAAGACATTGCTATGGAGTGGCCATCATATAGTTGTGAACTCTGTCCCATTGAAGATGTGGACAGAGCTGGAAAGATCTGAAGGAGCAAGGCAACCTTCAAACTCTACTTGGTTATATGTATTCTGTGAGGAAGAATGGGTCCAAATTCCAGCAAATTATTTTGAGAAGTTTTTTGAAGGCCATTCAAAATACTTGAACCAAGTCATACAGTTTAAAACGCTATTCTATCAAATCCTAAGGAAATGTATGTAAACTCCATACACTGAAAAGGTTTTTAAAAATATGTAAGCAACAATCTATCTAATTATTCTGATATTTAGCAATAGAAATATCTTTTGTATTGCTTAACTAAATCAAGAAAAACTTTGGAAAAAAAAGTTGTCTTTTAATAGCGTTAGTAAAATCCCAATTTCACATGCATTTCCCAGGTATAAGGATGGTTGTGAGATCCAGCCAAGTGACAACATTACCCTGCAGGCAGAGGGGACCATGAGGAGGTTAATCATCCGCTCTGCAGAAGCTTCAGATGCTGGAAATTACACCTGTAATTCCGGGAACAACAGCATAGAGTTTATAGTCAATGTCAGAGGTATACCAACTTCTGCTGCATGATGAAATGATTGAATCCATTTTACTTTGTATGTCGGTTATTAATCAGTTCACCCCTATTGAGAAGACTGATATACTTACATATATAGTTTGTGCTGCTTTTCTCTACTACAATAAACTAGAACCTCCAGTGACGATTGTTGAACCTAACAACGACATTGTGATGACATATTATGTATCGGAGGAGATCAACTTGCAGTGTGAGTTATCTCGGTCCAAAGGGAAGGTCTGTTGGTTTAAGGATGGTCAGGAGGTGCAGGAAAGCGACATCATCCAGATAAAATCGGAGGGTCCTTACAGAAGACTGACTATTCCCTGTGGCTCAACGGTGGATAGTGGAGAGTATGTCTGTGAAACAGATGGAGATTCTGTCTTTTTCCAAATAACTGTTACAGGTAAAACTGTGATTAATACCTACCTAGAAGATTAGCATAAACTAAGTTTGAGCTGTTTAGTTTAAATATCTTTTCTGTTTCAGAGCCTCCTGTAAGAATCCTTTCTCCCAGTCAATCTGAAGTGGAACTCACTCACCTTACAAAAGAGAGGCTGGAGCTGTGCTGTGAAGTCTCCCAGGTGGATGCTCCAGTTCGGTGGTACAAAGATAACTTGGAGGTTGAAGAGAGCCCTAACTTGATACTGGAAGTTGATAAGGCACAGCGACGGCTAGTTATACCTCTAACAACTGTGAATGACACAGGGGAGTATATATGTGACACTGAAAATGATTCAGTGACTTTTCTTGTTAATATTACAGGTATGTATCAAGATACATAGTTCAAAATAGGTACTACCTCTGAAGATTTCATTCTTAACATACTTACTTGTTCTCTATTTTATTTAGAGCCTCCCGTGACCCTAAGTCCACTCAAACCAATGCTGGACAAACTAGAAGGTTTTGCTGGTGAACCAATTATTCTGGAGTTAGAGGTGTCTCGTCCAACGGCAGAGGTCAAGTGGTTACACAAAGGCAAAGAAATAGAACAAAGAAGTGATATCACCATCACCGAAGATGGGGTGTTGCGTCGTTTGACCATCAACTGTCCCACCCCAAAAGATTCTGGGAAATACACATGTGATGCTGTTGATGATACAATGGATTTCCAGGTGGCAGTTTCAGGTGAGAAGCATAAACTGACTTTGGTATTATTTGGTCAGTAAAACTGTTTTAGACCACACTGTTGCTCTATTTCTACAGAACCACCTGTGAAGATCTTGAAAAAGCCTGAGATCAAGAACGATCTAAAGTTCCTGGTTTCAGATGACATTGTGCTGGAGTGCGAGCTCTCTAGAGCCAATGGCAACGGCAAATGGTACAAGGATGGCTGTCGAGTTCAGGGTGACGAAAGGTTCTGTGAAGAAGAGGAAGGTGCATTCCGGTCACTGGTAATCCTTAATGCAGAACTAAATGATTCAGGAGAATACTTCCTAGATGTTGGGGATGACAGTATCAGCTTCAAGGTTACCGTAGAAGGTAAAATTTAAATAGATGTTGCCTCCTTTTAAACTATGTTTGTTATTAAAACCCCAAAATTTTAAAAAAAGTTTTTTGCTTTTAGAGCCTCCAGTAAGAATTGTAGGAAACTCATATGACCCTGATTACCAAGAATTGATGGCAGGTGATGACCTGATACTGGCCTGTGAGGTGTCCCGTTCTAATGCCCCAGTACAGTGGTACTGTAATGACAAGCTTCTCAACAGCAATTCCCGCACCTTCATTGAAAGCTGTGGAACTCTGAGAAAACTTATCATTTCAAACATGCAGCCCGCAGACTCTGGAAAGTATGTTTGTGATGCAGTAAATGACAAGTTGATCAATATTATCCGGATTCAAGGTAAGAACAGCACAGGTTATTAGGATCTATGGGAATGGGAAAATGCTTTTGTGTAACCGTTTTTTGGTCTTTTCTTTAAAAACAAAGAACCACCAGTTACATTTGTCAACAAAGAGGATGACATTGTTGTGACGGGTTACGAAGCAGAGAGTGTGACCTTGACAAGCTATGTGTCCAAAGAAAGTGCGCTGGTGCGCTGGCTCAAAGACTGGACACCAGTTGAAGGTGAACGCTTTCGAGAACTCATGGACGGCCATAAACGCAGTCTTACCATTCAGCCTGTAAGGCGGTCTGATGCTGGTGAATACACCTGTGATGCCAACACTGACCAGATGCACTTCAGTCTACTAGTGAAAGGTAACAATCAGTGTTTCTAAAAGCATTTGAAGACAACCTCTTTTAGACCTAAAAGCCAATAAAGATAATACGATTTTTTTTTATTTCAGAAATGAGAATAAAATTTGTCCGACCCCTCTATGACACCGTGGCTCATGCTGATGGCATGGTGACCCTTCGCTGTGAGGTCTGCAAACCAAAAGCAGATGTCCAATGGCTCAAGAATGGCGTAGAAGTAGTTGGAAGCAGAAGATTCTCTATTCGGGCAGATGGTGTTGAGCGAAGCTTGACCATCCACCGCTTAACTCAAGAGGATGCAGGGCAGTATGTCTGTGAATCCAGAGACGATCGGACTGCTGCAGTGCTGAGAGTTGAGAGTAAGCTTACAGCTTGAGTTTCTGACTTTTTCACCTGAAATAGCACCTTCATTCACAGCCTCTTCTCTCTTCAGTGCCTCGAGTTGTTGAGTTTCTCACTGAACTTCACAACACAACTGTGCTGGAAGGAGAAGACGCCACCTTTAAATGTGTTGTTTCTCCTGAGGATGTTCGCTTGGTTTGGCTCATGGACAACGAGCCAATAGTTTTAGGAGATCGCTTCCAAGCGAGTCGAAATGGCCTGTGCCACACCTTGGTGATAAAAAAGTGCCAGATTATGGACTCTTCCAAGATCACAGCAGAAGCTGAAGAAAAAATTAGCAAGGCCAGCCTAAAAGTTCAGGGTATGACTAAAACAATGTTTAGAATGTTGAAAAATGTTCAAGTGAGTTTCAGTTCTGGTTCTTTAAATGTTTCAGAGGCTCAGGTCATGTTTACCAGGAAAATGGCAGCTGTAACAGCAGAGGAGTTTGGAGAGGCTACCCTGGAGACAGAAATCAGCCTGGAGACCGGTGAAGTCCAGTGGATGAGGCAAGGGGTGGTTATCCAGTCCGGTCCTCGACATACTCTGACCCAGGATGGCTTTAAGAGAAGCCTCACAATCCACAACCTGACCCTATCGGACCGAGGAACCTACCGCTGCGAGACCCTGCATGACCGGACACAGGTCAAACTCAATGTAGAACGTAAGTGGTCAGTGTTAAGGTGTGGAAACCTTATTACCCTTCTTAACGACCGACCTAATCTTAGTTTGAAAAGCTTCTATAAACTTGAATCTGAAAAAGGCTCAAGCTGCTTCTTTAGGCCAATTTATAATCAAAGCTAAATCCATAACTATTTGAGGTGCAACTGTTACCTATGTTTATTTTTTACTGATTTAAAGTAAGGAGCTCACCTTGGAAAAGTAAAAAAAAAAAACATTGCATGCCTGCAGATTGAACCGAAACTGGTCCACTTCTCTGCAACTGGGAGTCGTTAAGGTCATTATTGGCCTGGTTTACAGGAACGATGTTTTGATCACCCGTATGAGGGTGAGGATTGAGGAGATGATTGGCTGGAATTAACACTATAGCTGTATTATAAGTTTTTGACAGTTGGAACCTAAGTGCTCCTCCTCTGTTTAAGGTTGGCTTTTCGGTTCAATCTGAAGGCATACAGTGACTTTAATGACTCCCCATTACTAAGGGGGTGGACCAGTTTCGGTTCAATTTGCATGTTATCTAAGCCATTACAAGGCCTTTGTTGGGCAGTAGTATAAAGCTTGCAACTCCACATTACTCCAGACTTTTTGAATTGAGAAAGCTTCTGAGATAGGTAGCGAAACGCTTCTGGTATAGCTGGAATGCTATACCAGTGGACACTGAGTGACACTGTTACAATCGACTACTACAGGAAGAGGCATTTTTGTAATCCCAGCAATGTTTATATTTAAACACATTTTTGTTGTCTTTTCAGATTAAATGTGTGAGCTTTGTCATAACATCAGTTCAAGCCCTAAATCATTTTTTTTTTCTGAATATGGTACATTATCTCTTTGACATCACTCCACCACACGCTGTTCTCTTACAGCACTTCTCTACCTTTAATCTAGCCCGGAAGATCTCCATCCGCAAAGGCCTAACAGATCAAGAAACCTTTGAACGGGAACCAGCCTCCTTTGAGGTGGAGCTGTCCCACGCAGATGTGGAAGGCATCTGGCAGAAAGATGGCATCCGGGTAAAGCCAAACAATCAGTTTAGGGTGAGCGTTAATGGGCTGGTACATAGCCTCACCCTGACAAACTTAACTCTGGAAGACACAGGCACCATAGTATTCTCAGCTGAAGGGGTGCGCTCGACTGCGAGGCTCACAGTCAAAGGTAAATACAAGCTGGCGAGGTTTGAGTTGACATCTTTAGTAGGTCAGAACTGCAAATGCATTAGAATGATTATCGTTGGGTGCTGATTGGTTAATCAGACTGACTGAATTGACAGAGACGCCTGTAGCTATCCTGAAGCCGCTGGCTGATGTTAGGGTGGAGGAAGAACTTCCAGTTACTCTTGAGTGTGAATTTTCCAGACACAATGTGGAAGTCAGATGGCTTAAGGTAAAGAAAAATCAATCATTAATAGCTTAGATATGTAACAATTAAGGAAAATGTTTTACAATCTCTTTTTTGTAACTCAGAATGGGTCTGAGCTGAAGCCAGGGAAGAACCACCGGATCTACTCCATGGGTCGAAAGCGATTCTGCCAGATCCTTCAGTGCTCTGTTGCTGACTCTGGATCATACACATGTGATACAGGCGAAATAAGCACCTTCTGCTCACTGGAGGTTTATGGTAACTAAATCAAATCCTTTCAAAACCACATTAGCAAATCTCTTGATCTCCGTATTTATTAAGATGTTGCGATCCAAGATTATTCTCAGTCATATTCTTCAATGAAGCAGTTGGATATATTGCATTCGTTGTCTCCATCTAGTGGTCATTCTTTTCAATTCCGTCACTATCTTCAGAGCATGAGTTGAGGATAGTACAGGATCTTGAGGACCTCTGCGTCCAAGAAGACCAGAATGCCGTGTTCATGTGCGAAGTCTCTCTGGAAGATGTGCCTGGGGAATGGTACAATGAAGGTCACAAGATCAGACCCAGTAGTACCGTAAGGATCCGCAACGAAGGTCAGAAACAGAACTTTGACTTGTGTAATCTACATAATTACTCAACTCTTTCTGTAATCCCGAGCTGGAATTAAAATTTGCTTCACCTTACAGGGACCAAACACTTCTTGCTCATGTGCAACGTTAAAGCTGAAGATGCTGGAGAAATCCGTTTTGTAGCAAGAGATGTTGAATCAACAGCCTACCTTGAGGTAGAAGGTGAGAATTTTTTTTTACTAATGTACGTCTTTAGTGTTACCAACATTATTTCCCCCCTTTATGAATCTCAAAATTGATCTACAATCTTCAGATCTCCCAGTTTCCATTGTAAAACCACTGCGAGACAGAACAGCCCTGGAGAAGCACCGTGTGATCCTTGAATGCACAGTTTCCTCCCCTCGCTGCAGTGCAACCTGGTACAAAGGCAAAGAGGAGCTGGATTCTTCAGATAGGATGGAGATTATAGCAGAAGGCTGTTCCCATAAACTGGTGATACACCAGGTTGCTGTGGAGGATGAGGGTACTTACAGTATTGAGGTTGGGGAGCATACATCCAAAGCAAAACTACTGGTTGAAGGTAAGCTGGAGAAATTTGTACAAGGTTTTAAATAAAACTTCCTCCTAATGATTTTCTTTCTCTAACACTAAGTTGCTTTATGCTGCTCCAGCCCAGACTCTTGTGATGGTGAAAGAACTTGAAGATGTTGAGGTGATGGAGCCAGAGCCAGCCTATTTCCAGTGTGAAGTCTCTGTCGCCATCAGTAAGCCTCCAGTTTGGACTTTAAATGGATCAACCCTTCACTCAGGCCCTTCTGTCCGCCTGGAAGATCACGGGACGGTCCACAAGCTCACTCTGAGGGACACAAACGTGGACATGAGTGGAACCATCAAGTTTACTTTGGGCAAGGCAAAGAGCAGCGCCACGTTTACGGTGATTGAAAAGTAGAAGGAGCTAGAAAGTAACACATGAAAGTAAGCAGAAAGCAAACAGGCTGATCCAAGGAATCAAGCTAAAACCTACCTAACTGAATGGCCGTTACTTATTCCTTATGTGTATTTATGAGATGGTGTGAGGCTAGAAAGAATGGAGAGATATGTCAATGTATCATTTTTACAGTGTAGATACAATTTACTGTTCAGTATTTTTAGTTGACCTTACAATAAACTACTGCATTTCCACCAGAATAAAACTATTGTGATGGTGATACTCAAGAACCCATATTGTACCAGTGCCACTTTGTAAAAACACCAGAGTCCTGATGTAAACTCAGTCGTTGCTGGTAAATGTTGGAGTTTTTTTTTTTTCTTTAGATGTCTATTACATGTCCATAAAGCAAAACATTTGATTTGTCCTTTTTTTAAAGAAGCAGTTTATATTGCAGCATGCCAAATTATAAAAAAAAAAAAAAAAAAAAAAAAAAAAAAAAAAAAATAAGTTATGCTACTGACTCTCACAACAGTTTGAAAATGGAGGCTAGTTGCATGACTGGACAACACTGCAAAAAGCAAAGTCCATAAGCCATGGATGAAACAGTTTTGCTTGGAAGAAATTGTAAGGTCAGATCTCAACTTCTCAGCAAACTTTTGTGATGAATTAGTGAAAAGACTGCAAGGCAGACCACGTCATCCAACATTTGTGTGTCTGCTCTCACAAATGTGCTTCTGGAAGAAAGGCCAAAAACTACCATAAACACATCCCTAAAAAACCTTGTAAGTTCATTTAGATTTTAAGCTTTTACAGCCACAAAGGGTAAGGCTGGGCCATATTAAACCTTTTGGTTAAAAACAATCAATAAGCATATATTGAAGGATCAGCTCATTGGAAAGACAATTTTTTTTTTTACTGCTAACGCACCTATAGCAGCAGAGTATTTAGTCCGTCAACTGTAGCTACTCCTAACAGCTTTTTATGGTGGCTGCTAGCACTTGCATTTAGCTCACATAGCTAACTGCTAAACCCGACACATTTCAGTCATCAAAACATGCGTTTAACAAAACACTTAACAGTTTCTAAGCTCAATATCTGAAACGACGTCTCTTCTAAGGAAATATATTCCCTGTATTCCAGTTAAAAACAATTGTTTGATGTGGTTTGCCTTCCTGTTCCCGACCTGCTCAATTTCTGTAACTCTTTATATTGGCCTCCATGGTGTGAAAAGGTAAGAAAACACTTCTCAAAGAGTAAAAGGAAGCAATATCTTTAAAATGGCCATTTGTGTGCATTAAGAGAAAATTTCATTTTCAAAGACAATTCAGTTACTGAATAATGAAATAGAGAAATTGACAAATGTATTGGCCAGTTAGGGCCAGAAATATTTGAACAGTGACACAATCTTCATGATTTGGGCTCTGCATGTCACCACATTGGATTTAAAATTAAACAACTACAATGCAATTTAAGTGCAGACTTTGAGGTTTAATTCAAGGAGTAAAAAAATATATATAATTAAAGATGTAGGAATTGTAGCTATTTTTATACAAACGCTCCTCATTACTCAAGAGTAATTGTACAAATAAAGATAACCTAAGTAAAATGTTACTTTTCAGTATTTTGTTGAAAATCCTTTGCAGGCAATGACTGCCTGAAGTCTGGAACCATAGACATCACCAAACGCTGGGTGTCCTCCTGCATTGCCAGGCCTTTACTGCAGCTGTATTCAGTTGGTGCTTGTTTGTGGGTCTTTCTGCCTCAAGTTTTCTCTTGAGCAAATGAAATGTATGCTCGATTGGGTTGAGATCTGGTGATTAACTTGGCCATTGCAGAATATTCCACTTCTTTGCTTTAAAAACTCTTAGGTTGCTTTTGCAGTATGTTTTGGATCATTGCCCATCTGTACTGTGAAATACTGTCCAATCGTCTTTTCTGCATTTGGCTGAATCTGAGCCAAAAGTATATCCCTATACACTTCAGACTTCATCCGGTTGCATCTGTCTTTCGTCACATCATCAATAAACACAAGTGATCCAGTGCCATTGGAAGCCATGCCATCACACTGCTTCCACCGTGTTTTACAGAATATGTGGGTTGCTTTGGATCGTAAGCTGTTCTAATTCTTCTCCAAACTTTCTTCTTCCCATTATTCTGGTACAGGTTGATCTTAGTCTCATCTGTCTTTGGACAGATGAGACAGATGAGACTAAGATCCCAGTGCTGTTCCAGAACTGGGCTGGCTTCTTCAGGTGTTTTTTGGCAAAGTCAATTCTGGCCTTTTTATTTTTGAGGCTGATTAATGGTTTGCACCTTGTGGTGAATCATTTGTATTTAATCTCATGAAGTCTTCTTTTTATGCTAGACTCAGATACTGATACACCTACTTCCTGGTTCTTCGTCACCATGGAAAGGATTCTGCGATGGTCCACCACTGTTGTCTTCAGTGGATATCCAGGGCTCTTTGACCACCCATTACCCCTTAGTAATGGGCGGTCCACTAAGGGGTGGACCTGTTTCAGTTGTATTTGCATGTTATCTAAGCCATTACAAGGCCTTTGTTTGGACAGTAGTATAAAGCTTGGTACTCCACATTACTCCAGATTTTCTGAATTGAGAAAGCTTCCTGGAGAGGAAGCGAAACGTTTTCAACTACAGGAAACAAGTCCAGTTGCTTTGTTTTTTACTTTTTTTGGAATGACCATGACCTGGATGACTGAGAATCTTCAGTCATGTCTTGAACTTGTTGATAATTATCGATATTGATCAATATGATTTTCATTTTATCGATATGCTTTTTTCCCCAATATCATCCAGCCCTACAATTGACTAACAAATGCTATGGTAATGTGTATTCACTTTTAGATATTCCTATGCTGAGAAGGTGGAATAGTATGAAATTTGGTTTCGAGACAGTTCAAACATTTATTCTCATTTCAAACGATTTGGCATTAAAACTGCAATTTCCAAAACTATATTCATGCAAGGGTGATCCTTTATCAGATTTTAGTCATATTTTTTGTTTGAACTGTACCAAATTATGCAACACAGTTCTGTAGATTTCAATTGTCTTTGGAGCATGCAGACAATAAATACCAAAAATAATAAGATGTACAGCTGATTTTTAGTATACATTTATATTTAGAGAGATCAAAAGAAGCCCAAAAAGCACAGCGAAACATGCTTTCATGCTGCGAAATGGTCAAAATTGAGTTTTACAAGATGTGTGCTTTAATGTTCCTCTCATCCTCCTGAAGAGAAGACAGATGCCTTACAAATCAGCACTTGGACCATCTTTAAATAAGCATTTATGGGAGAGAAAGAAAATGGCAATATTACATACAGTCATACATTATTTGGTATGATTAAACAACAAAAGTCAAACATTAGGTTATATCTATTGAATCATGAGTACAGTACAATGAATAGTCCATATATATTAATGAAATTTGTTTGCTTTATTACTGTGCAAAACAACATATACATACCTATTAATCTGTAAGAAGTACAGTATCAGCAAATGGGCCCCTATGGTACTCATAAATGTGATCAGATGACAAAACGACTTAATGTTCCTATAAATACTTTAACAATGAACTCAAAACAGTGTTGTTTCTGATTCTAACACACGTGACAACGGCTTACATGGAAAAGATAGTTTAAAACAATTACCCTGTTATGTGCCTAAAACGGTAAGATACTAGATTTGTAGTTATCTGCTGGTGGTTCTGATCCATATTCAACCTACCCTACCAATATGTGAGGTATCCAACCAACTCTTGCGTAAAAAGAAGAGCAAGGAAAAGTCTGATTGGAAAACATATGACAAGTATTGTATCAGATGACCACTCCTGGGCGAATTAAGAAATAAAGTCGGTAAGTATTCAAAAACAAGCTAATTTGATTGAGAAGAGTTTTACATAAAAAAAATAATTCAACAGCTGTTAATCTCCCTGGCCCATCACAAGGCTCATAGTCTAACCCACTGTTTTCATTCATCGGTGTCAGATCAGGTCATTGTCATCGCAAATGGGCAACAGCACACTGTTTGAGATCATTTTTCTGGTCTGTTGAGATGAAGACGATCTCCAAGAGGCACGAGATTAGAAAAGGTCAAATTCCAGCCCTAACCCCCCATCTACCTTGTCAGGAATTGTGTACGCAGGGATTCCCTACACTTCTCACAATGCCTTTGGCAGCGCTGGATAATAATAATAGTAATAATAATAATAATAAAAACATGAGTGAATGCGGTTGTTGTCAGGAATATGGTTTTCTGTGATTATATTTCAAATCCAAAGAATGTTAAATGTTACCATGGCTGCACTTATAATACAGTTAGCATTACATCCATTTATGTCCAAAAGATTCAAATTCTCAGCCAAGTAACAAAACCAATAGTGTTGAAGAGCTTCAAGGTGGATTTGACCCCTAAATCTGGACAAAGCCCAACCATTATTTGCTACTGATTGCTTTGCTCTCCCCAAACATGCATTTTCTAACAGAGTCCAAAACTTGCCTCCAGACTACAAGTACCGCTTAGGGAAGTAAATATTAAGAGCGAAACTGACAAGCCAACTGCTTCACTATAACTGAACTTTATCCCATCTTTTAAATACAGTCTGATACATGCAGTTAAATAATAACTATTAAAAAGTTCATGATTTGTGTGAGGCTTTAAAGCAAGGAACAAATCAGACACAGTCGTGATGCACCATTAACAGCGAATGGTGTCCCGGTTTGGTTTGAAAGGCAGTCCTGGTCCTCGTAACTCTGCAGTCGTGACGTTTATCGACACGGGGGCATAAGAATGAGTGTCTTTAAACTGCCCCTGGAAACCCCGACCCAACCAGCAATGACAGCTGCTCGTCCTCCTGCACTGACGTTCTGTTTGATCACATCAAATCTGGGGCATTACCTACTTTTGCAGGCGCTAAATATGTCAAATTTGTATTTGTCATGCTGTTTTCTAAGCCACGTTTGTGCACGAGTTGTGCAACACTAATCCATTTACACATTGCAGTGAATATTTGCACTATAGACTACACATGAAACATTAAAGTGCTGTCCAATCACTTGTTTTAATATATTTACCTCTTACAGCTCCAGCTGTAGTTAATTTGAATAAAATTATTTTATAACACTGTCTTGATTACTCAAAAACACCAAATTGCTCTAAAAAAAATAGGGTGTATTATTAATGCTGATCAATACGTTTAGAAAACACTAACATTGTGCAGTGCATATATACCGCCTGCTCTTTCAGTGATGGACCAAGTGTGTTTTCATGTAAACCATCCCAAAAATTCCTTTCCAATGAGTTTAAAGGCGCATTCTGAGGAGAGAACTGCATCCAGTACCCAGGTAGAGTCTAGAGGACTCGTGGCCACTGACCTCTGCTGCGGTAACTCTGCTGCAAGTTCTCCAACACTGTGGAAATGTCATTAAACATTCATTAATCATTACACTCGCATCAGCTGACGTGAGGCGCAGTTCTGTGTTTGACCAGAGGGTGGCAGCGTAGCTGCTGTCAAAGTTGCTGTGAAGACACCCAATCAAGTTTGTTTGACCCTGGGGGGGGGTGGAGGCTCTGTCCGCTGTGAAGCAGCGCTGTGTTCTGGTGGGCAGTGATAGCTGGAGCTCGAGCCTCGTTGATGTGTGCATTTCTGTTCGCTTTTCCACTACTATTTATTTCTTTTTTGTTTCTATGCCGTTTTGTTCGGAGCTGAGATGAAGATTGGAACGGCGTTAGCTTGGGGTCCCTTGTTGTTTGAGGACTGTGTAGACGTTGTCCACTTTGCTCAGCCTTTCAAAGAAGGGGATGAGGTCCAGCAGCTCGGTGTCGGACATGTCGTCAAACCAAGAGGCCACGGGCACCTTTACAGAGAAAACAGAGAGCATATTTCAGATATATTCTCACATGCAATCGCTTTTCTTCCTCAATACCTCAAAGTCTAAAGGAGAAATCACCAAACCAGGGAATCAATCCAACTTTGATATTGCCATTTGAGTTTAAAGGAAACTTTAGAACTAATTTGAGCTAAAATGACTACTTAGCAGCTGTCACAGCTAAAAAAGCGATTGCCATTCAATTTCAAGAAACAGATGAAATGTCATCAGTGTTATCTTCTGTTCTGTGTGCACTCACAGCGTTGTCGGGATGGAAGATGTAGGAGGCGGGGGAGTTGTCCACGATAATGACTTTGTTGAGATCGCGACCCAGGCGACTCAGGTCCTTGACATAATTACCTCGGTGGAAGACGCACGACTCCCTAAAGAGGCGGCAGCGGAACGCACCCCACTTGTCGAGGAGGTCAGAGACTGGGTCTGCGTACTGATGCAATGACACGGGTGACAGGATGCTTTAGTACAGAAGGAACATGTGTATTGGAGGAACAAGGCTGTTGATGGTAACACAATGCCAAGACAGAAAGGCATCAGCAATGTCCTATGTTTGTTTTCACCCATTTAGAAAATGTCTATGAAGCCATTTCCAGGGAACTTAAAGTTCCCCATTGTAATGTGACAGTATTCACAAGTTAAAACATTTAAGGCAGCAGCCAATCGCGTCAGGACTGGACGAGCCAGAAAACTGCCCACAGGATCGGCCCGGGAGAAAGCATTTTACCACAAGAAAGTAATAATGTCCCAAAGGGGTTTAGCCTTGAGGGAGATTTGTATAAACAGGGCCCGCAGACCTGAATGGACTAAACCAAAAACATAATTCTTGGGATTGCAACAGAAACAGGTCCGACAGGCTGTAGAATCAGAGGTTGTGCTTAAGTTTTTCAAACATGAACTCATCAGTCACAAATACATTTTAATTTAGTAAATTAGGTGTATAATATTAGACTCAAAAATGAAAATAGCCTGGTTTTACACCATCTTACATCACCTCTGCTTGTAACAATTTGGAAATGTTCCCTGTTCCAGCTTGACAACATTATTTCAAATGCTTAGTAGTCTAACAGTGCCACATTTGTCATAGTCTATTTACTGAAAGGACTTTTCCACCCATGTACACCGTCTTCAGTGTGGTCCGTTTCAATCCTTTAAATGGTTTGTCTTCTAATTCACAGAACAGAAACAGATAAA
The DNA here is from genome assembly GCF_011125445.2 of Fundulus heteroclitus. Lineage (NCBI taxonomy): Eukaryota > Metazoa > Chordata > Actinopteri > Cyprinodontiformes > Fundulidae > Fundulus > Fundulus heteroclitus. The sequence continues at coordinate 27,895,130 of NC_046384.1, forward strand.
TCCTCCTAAATGGTCGACCCATACCTTTGCTAAACTGGCAGTGAACAGGACACACTCGAAGAGTTCTCCCATCCTCTTCAGGAACTCGTCGACGTGCGGCCGCTTCAGAACATAAACCTGGAAAAAAAAAAAAAAAAAAAAAAAGAGGATCCAGCTCATTCACGCCTCTGTTTTTTTTTTAAATGCAACATGTTTCAGCAAAGTGAAGGTGCCAGAGGGTATACTGTAAAATGTTTTAATTTAGTGCTGAACACAATATTACAGCATGCTTGACTCTAACAGACAGTTTAAATATGCAGAAATGGAAAGTTTAAGGTTTCCCAAACGTTTGAGGGCAGCATTAGACTTGCATATGAAGCTGAATTGAAAGGTATGCACGTAGATCCATGCCAGGAAAGCATCCGACTTCTTGAGGCTCTGCCGTTTTGCTCCTGAATGTGGCGTCGTTGTTTGAGGCCAGCGTTCCTGAGCCAAGTCATCCGGAACAGGCTGCGCTTGTCTGAACAAACCTATCCTGGATTACTTGAATCAGGCCCAGAGCCATGAGGTATGTCATCCCACTCTAAGCAACCTTCCTTAAATCCCTTAAGCACCGACGACACCTACAAACCTGGGTCATTTCGAGGCGACAGTCAGCATATGATAGCGGAGGAGGACGTTACCTGGTGTACTGTTCCATCTATTTCCACGGGAATGATGAAATCTGCATTGTTCACAGGCTGATTAAAAAGACAGAAAAGTACATTTTAAAATCGAGACACTGATAATTAAACTTCTAACTTCACTTAAAATCTAGAACACTGTTTTTGACAGAAAAAAAATAAGAGTGGCTTTTACTGGTTTGTAGAAACCAGCTCGTCAGTGTTGTTGTAAATTTAGTCATGTAGGAAATGATGTGTTTAAATACAATACAAATAAATGATACATTTAAAAGGCTTTTTGAATCTAGTAAACTTTAGAATAAACAAGAGTCAATGAATGACAGGCCAAGGTTCTGGAGCTCCAGTACAAGCCCATATCCTCGTACTTCTACCACCGTGTTCAACAGAGGATTCTGACATTTAAAAAGTCCATACTTTTCCGAACACAACCTTTCAAACGTCATCTTTACATCCGATTTTCCATAGAGCTAGACAAAAATCTAATTCCACGCGTCTCCAGACTTTGCAGGAACCTTGCAGATGGCACGATGCAGTTCTGCTGTGTTTGATTTTCTCGAAAAGCGGCGCTGAGGTTCATGTCCAACTTCTTGTTGAAAATCATGCTGCCGTATTCTCTTTACACTGCAAAACAGATCTAAAAATAAGTAAAATGTTCTTAAAGCTAGTGTATTTGTCCTTGATTTGAGCAGGTAAATAAGATTATCTGCCAATGGAATAAGTATTTTGACCCCTAAAATAAGATAATTAGAAAGACTGCACTTGAAATAAGACGATGGAGATGAGCTGTCCGTCCGTCCGTCCGTTGTCTTCCGCTTATCCGGGGTCGGGTCGCGGGGGTAGCAGCTTCAGTAGGGAGGCCCAGACGTCCCTCTCCCCAGCCACTTGGGCCAGCTCCTCAGGAGGAATCCCAAGGCGTTCCCAGGCCAGCCGGGAGACATAGTCCCTCCAGCGTGTCCTGGGTCTTCCCCTGGGCCTCCTCCCGGTGGGACGTGCCCGGAACACCTCTCCAGGGAGGCGTCCAGGAGGCATCCTGACCAGATGCCCGAGCCACCTCAACTGGCTCCTCTCGACGTGGAGGAGCAGCGGCTCTACTCTGAGTCCTCCCCGGATGACTGAGCTCCTCACCCTATCTCTAAGGGAGAGCCCAGACACACTACGGAGAAAACTCATTTCAGCCGCTTGTATCCGGGATCTCGTTCTTTCGGTCACGACCCAAAGCTCGTGACCATAGATGAGGGTAGGAACGTAGATCGACCGGTAAATCGAGAGCTTCGCCTTTTGGCTCAGCTCTCTCTTCACCACAACGGATCGGTACAGCGCCTGCTTCACAGCAGACGCTGCACCAATCCGCCTGTCGATCTCCCGCTCCATCCTCCCCTCATTCGTGAACAAGACCCCAAGATACTTGAACTCCTCCACTAGGGGCAGCACATCCTCCCCAACCCGGAGAAGGCACTCTACCCTTTTCCGGTTCAAGACCATGGTCTCGGATTTGGAGGCACTGATTTTCATCCCGGCCGCTTCGCACTCGGCTGCGAACCGCTCCAGTGAGAGCTGTAGATCACGCCCTGATGAAGCCAATAGGACCACGTCATCCGCGAATAGCAGAGACGCAATCCTAAGGCCACCAAAACGGATCCCCTCAACACCTTGGCTGCGCCTAGAAATTCTGTCCATAAAAGTTATGAACAGAATCGGTGACAAAGGGCAGCCTTGGCGGAGTCCAACTCTCACCGGAAACGAGTCCGACTTACTGCCGGCAATGCGGACCAGACTCTGACACCGGTCGTACAGAGACCTGACAGCCCTTATTAAAGGGTCCGGTACTCCATACTCCCGGAGTACCCCCCACAGGATCCCCCGGGGGACACGGTCGAATGCCTTCTCCAGATCCACAAAGCACATGTAGACTGGTTGGGCAAACTCCCATGCCCCCTCAAGAATCCTGCTGAGGGTGTAGAGCTGATCCAGTGTTCCACGGCCAGGACGAAAACCACACTGCTCTTCCTGAATCCGAGATTCGACTATCCGACGGACCCTCCTTTCCAGAACCCCTGAATAGACCTTACCAGGGAGGCTTAAGAGTGTGATTCCTCTGTAGTTGGAACACACCCTCCGGTCCCCCTTTTTAAATAGGGGGACCACCACCCCAGTCTGCCAATCCAGGGGAACTGCCCCCGATGTCCACGCAATGTTGCAGAGCCGCGTTAACCAACACAGCCCCACAACATCCAGAGCCTTAAGGTACTCAGGGCGAATCTCATCCACCCCCGGAGCCTTGCCACCGAGGAGCTTTTTAACAACCTCGGCAACCTCAGCACCAGAGATGGGAGAACCCGACCCAGAGTCCTCAGGCTCTGCTTCCTCAATGGAAGACGTGTTGGTGGGATTAAGGAGGTCTTCGAAGTATTCCGCCCACCGACTCACGACGTCCCGAGTCGAGGTCAGCAGCACACCACCCCCACTGTAAACAGTGTTGGTACTGCACTGCTTCCCCCTCCTGAGACGGCGGATGGTGGACCAGAATCGCTTCGAAGCCGTACGGAAGTCTTTCTCCATGGCCTCTCCGAACTCTTCCCACGCCCGAGTTTTTGCCTCGGCGACCAGCCGAGCCGCCTGCCGCTTCGACTGCCGGTACACATCAGCTGCTTCCGGAGTCCCACAGGCCAAAAAAGCCCGATAGGACTCCTTCTTCAGCTTGACGGCTTCCCTCACCGCTGGTGTCCACCAGCGGGTTCGAGGGTTGCCGCCACGACATGCACCGACAACCTTGCGGCCACAGCTCCGACTAGCCGCCTCAGCAATAGAGGCGTGGAACATGGTCCATTCAGACTCAATGTCCCCCGCCTCCCTCGGGACGTGTTTAAAGTTCTCCCGGAGGTGGGAGTTAAAGCTCCGCCTCACAGGGGACTCCGCCAGACGTTCCCAGCAAACCCTCACAGTGCGTTTGGGCCTGCCCGGTCGGACCGGCTTCCTCCCCCGCCATCGGAGCCAACTCACCACCAGGTAGTGGTCGGTGGAGAGCTCCGCCCCTCTCTTCACCCGAGTGTCCAAGACATGCGGCCGCAGGTCAGATGAAACGACAACAAAGTCGATCATTGAACTGCGACCTAGGGTGTCCTGGTGCCAAGAGCACATATGGACACCCTTATGCTTGAACATGGTGTTTGTGATGGACAATCCATGACGAGCACAGAAGTCCAACAACAAAACACCACTCGAGTTCAGATCAGGTGGGCCATTCCTCCCAACCACGCCCCTCCAGGTCCCACTGTCATTGCCCACGTGAGCGTTGAAGTCCCCCAGCAAAACGAGGGAGTCCCCAGGAGGGGCACTCTCCAGTACCCCTTCCAAGGACTCCAAAAAGGGTGGGTAATCTGAACTGCCGTTTGGCGCATAAGCGCAAACAACAGTCAGAACCCGTCCCCCCACACGAATGCGGAGGGAGGCCACCCTCTCGTTCACCGGGGAAAACCCCAACGTGCAGGCACCGAGATGGGGGGCAACAAGTATGCCAACCCCAGCTCGGCGCCTCTCACCATGGGCAACTCCAGAGTGGAAGAATGTCCAGCCCCTCTCAAGGAGACTGGTTCCGGAGCCAGAGCGGTGCGTCGAGGTGAGTCCGACTATCTCTAGTCGGAACCTCTCAACCTCGCGCACAAGCTCAGGCTCCTTCCCCACCAGAGAGGTGACATTCCACGTCCCAAGAGCCAGCTTCCTCCTTTAAGTGCAAAAATCTAATTCCATTGGCAAATCAGCTTACTTACCTGCTCAAATCAAGGAGAAAAACTCTCATTTTAAAAACATTTTACTTTTTTTTTAGTTCCGTTTTTGCAGTATAGAGAGAAGAGGCCTCAGCCTAAATGGCTTTTGCTACTGTCTTTTCACCCTGGTACAGAGACAAGACACACATGAAAGCTCCAGACTAGCAAATCACCAAAGCCTCTTGGTTTATAGAGGTGAAGACACTCACTGAGGATCAGCGAGGAGTACGCTGGTTGTTTTTGTAGTACACATCTGGTTAGAGTCACACAATTCATCTCTTGCTCACCTTAAAAGAGCTATGAACTAATGTCTCATCCAGGTCTATAACCACACAGATCTTCCCAGCATCTTTTGACTTGACCGGAGGCAGCAGTGGCTTCACCTGGGCCCACAGCAGTAACAGAAAAGATTATTTGGGGATGAAAAGACACAGGTTGACTGAAATTCCTAACCATTCTTTGATTCGGTTAAAAAATGCAGCCACAGAGGATGTAGCCGTACCTTTGAGACAGTGCCATTCTCCTCCACTAAAAGGGGGGTGTTGTTGTTGACAGGCGAGGGTTCGGGATGGTCCCGACACAGGCAGCAGAAGAGGCCGGAGAACAGGCCTCTGCTTCGCGGCTTCTTGGACGACAGGGAGGGAGAAGAGCCTGCAGAGAAGACCGTAATCCTTAAAGTGAGTCCTCGATAGTTTGGCTGAAAAAGGGGAATTTTTAGGCATAGATGTTGACTTCATTTAAATTTCTTCCTAATTCTATCTTGAGCACACCCCCTCCAGGAGGTATTGGTCTGCAAGGAGCTGACGCGTAGCTCCATCTCGTTTGATGCCAGCAGAAAACGACCACTAGCTCTTGACCATTTCTTTAAAACCACATACTGTACAGCGGTGTGGCACTGAGAGCGCATTAGGAGGCTGTGAAGGAATGCGGGGCGACTACCTATTCATTTGAGCGTTTTCTGCTTTGGGAAAGTCAGATTGTTACCATGCTTTCTGGTGAATGACATCAGCGAGGAATTGCTAAGGTGAGGCGAGCTGCAGATGTACTCTGGTATGAGCGCTGTGTTGTCAGTCAAATGAAGTCCAACTGCTCTCGCAAAACAGCAGATGAGGAAATGCAGTGACACACCCTCAATAAAGTCAACTGGAGGCTAAAATAAAACGTACCTTTTAGTAACCTTTGCCCAACTGGGAGCAAAAACAACAACAAACAGCCGTTTATATTTGTTCTCGGGTCATGTGACGCTTATAACTAACTCTCCGGGCCCTTGGCATTCTTGAGCCCGGGGTGTGCTCCCCCCCCCTGGCTAAAGTGACCATGAGAGTCCGGTCATGTCTCGAAATAAAATATTTTACAAAAAAAAAAAAAAAAAGATTATTCAGACTTGGAGAATAAATGCAATGGAAAAAAGTTATTATTACTTGGGTGGCCTGGTGCCAATCCACAGACCAGTACCGGGGTTGTGGTCTCAATACACTGATCTCAATATTTAGTCGGGGCTCCTTTTCCCCGGATTACTGCAGCAATGTTGTCCATCAGTCTGTGGCACAGCTCAAGTGTTCTGAGAGCTCAGGTTGCTCTGATAGTGGCCTTCAGCTCTTCTGCTTTGTTAGGTCTGGCGTATCTCATAGAGTTTCTATAGGGCTAAGGTCAGGCAAGTTTGCTGGCCAATTAAGAACAGGGACACAATGGTCCTAAAACCAGGTACTGGTAGCTTTGGCACTGTGTGCAGGTGCCATGTCCTGTTGGAAAATTACATTTGCATCTCCATAAAGTTGGTCAGCAGCATGGAGCAGTGTGTGTGTGTGTGTGTGTGTGTGTGTGTGTGTGCAGATTCCTGCAGTAGATGCATTGCATCTTTCTTTTCTGTTCCTGGAATGTTGTGTTTCAAAACACTGCAAAAAGGGAACTAAAAATAAGTAAAAATGTCTTTAAATGAGTGTATTTTTCCTTGATTTGAGCAGGTAGATAAGACTATTTGCCAATAGAATGAGATTGTTGCACTTAAAACAGGAACAATTCATCTCTAAAATAACATAATTAGACATCCTGCACTTGAAATAAGACGATTGAGATGAATTGTGCAAAAATCTTATTCCATTGGCAAATAGTCTTATTTACCTGCTCTAATCAAGGAAAAATACAATGCAGTGCAACTGATAGCCCAATACATGTTTTTTTTATTGTATTTCTTTTAACATAGTACATTAATAAAAAAAGACCTAAATATAGGTCTTTTTTTATTAAAATATCCATCCAAATATTTCCATATCCATATCCTTACAGGCTACTTTTACTGACACATCACAAACAGAGGGCCTACTTTTAAAATTGAACTGTTATTAGAGCAAATTCATAAACTATTGTTTTCAACAGCAGACAAACTAAACTAAACTGATGCCGATGTCAAACAGGTCTCACGTCAACAGGAGACGTCAACTGAAATAAGAATAATAAAAAAGAACACCTGAATTTAACAGACATCAACGTATATGTGTTGAGCGTTGAATGAGAAGGTCGAGTGCGCGAGCAGAGATGGCACTGAGCACGAGGACAGTGGGTTGAGATGAGTTTTTAAGAGTTGAGCGCGCGCCAGACCGGTTTTGAGCGGGCGCGTGTTGTCTCACTGCGCGCTTGTTTAGCTTGGTGGATACGCGTCTAGCTTTATCGCTTCTACCACTCTGAGGATTTGTTGACTTTCCCAACACGATCCAACACGTGGTCAAATCAACAGGTAACTGGTTCACCTGACATAAACTCAACCTTCTTCTATGGCCATCTCAGTTGTCAGACCTAAATTATATTTCAGATCTTTGGAAGACCCAGGACTCATCACAATCTGGAGATTTATGTAATCCAAGTACCCTCTTCTTCAATCGGTGGACTTAAAGGCTGACCTCCATATCTCCCACAGGGACAATTGCAGGGTAATTGAATAAATCAAGGCTTCCAGTAAAATGCTTGGAACTTTTAATTAGATTTACAGCTAATTATAGCCAAAGTATTGTTGGTTTCAAGCCACGACTGTTCATCATATCAGTTACAAAGTTTCTTCCTCCTCCTACCATCCCTTCTCACTCTTTTCTTTCTCCCATCAGACTTTGTTTCCGTCTCTGTTCTCTCGTTCCATCCGGACGTGACCGCGTTACTAACGCACAAACCTCTGTTGTGGAGCTCTCGCGCCTCTTTCATTCCCTCCTCCTCCCCCTCCATTTGTGGATTCAAACCCTGGTATGACCCTCCGTCGGCCTCTTCCGTGTGCAGGCCAAAACAGGAAAAGGAAACAGACGGGTATCACTGGGAGGAAGCTTCTTGCCAGGGTGTTTTAACAGGAGCGACGCTACTACTGTCCATGTTTTCATCGTTTGGTTCCCTCGTCATGTCCAGTTTCTTTCAATTTCTTCCATGTGTGTGAAATTACAGATCCGCAGAGATGTTTTGTTTTCCTCTTTACCCCAAAAAAAGCAAAGCTAACTTTAATTTGCACAAAAAAGTGTCTAATGTCATAAGAAACACATACAGAAAAACTCTTGTTTTCTTGTTTCACTACTTCATGTCCTCAGGATTTCACTCCCATGTCCTTATTTGCTCCCAGGAGTCTTAATTTACTTCAGTGTTCCAGTCTCCCCCCCCACCCCATCACATGCCTTTCTGCAAGAAAAATGTCTAGCTGGGTGCTGACTGTAAAACAAAGAGCATGAATGAACTTAGAAAAAAGGGACAATATGAATATGACAGTGAACGAGCTAATATGGTACATACTGGAAGACGTATGCGAAAAAGAAATACTTCCTCTGACTGATGAGTAAACAACAAAAGCTCTAAATCAGAAATGTTCTCGATCGCCATTTTCTGTGAGAACCTTTCCCCTCTTAAAAACGGCACAGTTATTTCCTCAGTTTACTCTTTTCATGCTAAGCAAGGAGTGTTTTTCAGTAGATGACAAGGTTTTTTTCTGTGGCGTTTTGTTACACATCATCTTCCACTTCACCTGTCATGAAAAATGCTAAATAGACAGAGAATTGGAATTTCAAAGTTTTATTTCTGTTGATGCGTTATGGTCTTATACAATCAGTAGGTCTTTATGGACAGTTTTATTCTGAAAAGTTATCGCTTGCTCTTTGACCGGCCCTTGCCTGATTCCTGCTCAGCTAATCTGCTCTTTGCAATCTGATATATTTAAATATTTAATTAAAATAAATTAATAAATATTACCACTATTTTTATTTTTAGCTAATAATAATAATAATAATAATAATAATAATAATAATAATAATAATAATAATAATAATGCCAGCTGACAGCTTTGCTAGGGCCCGGGACCTGCTGTATATCAGCCAGTCCCTAATAATGTTTTCCTTTCCATTGCAGGAGGTAGAATATGTTAGATACTTTGGGAATTCTCTGCCCTCTGAATCTCTGAGAAAGGCTTCCTTTTTGCCATTAAAAACGCACAACATTCATTCGATCAGAATCAGTCAATTTGTTGGCCATAACGCGGGATCATTGAAATTAACGATGTGATCCATCTGTGAGCCACTATGCTCAGACTATCCAATTGGGCAGCAAACCTCTCCACCTGCGCTACTTCTTGATAGATAAAAAAAACTAATTTATCCCACATATTTTCACCCAGTACTTAACTTTGTCGGATCATGCTTTGGTAATCTTAGACCTTCATTTTAGTATGAAGCCAATGGAGGTTAAATCCTCTCTTTTTAGCAGATGCCAGCTTCTTTAAGTATATTTCTGAACGGATTACTTCTTCTTCAAAAAATAACAAAAATTATGAAACCTCCCCGTCCATATAATAGGACACTCTCAAAGCCTACATAAGGGGCAAAATTATCTCTTTCACTTCTCACGCTAATAAATTAAGCAGATCTCGTCAAAAAGAGCTGGAGGAGACCATTGAAAATCTAGACTCCTCCCTCTCGACTGCAAATACGCTGGATTTATATAAAGAAAGATTAAAACTCAAGACAGAAATCAATCTACATCTCATTCTCAGACCAGTTAGCTCCGCTATTACTCGAAATTTTCAACCATGCAAGCTTCTATCTCCGTAATTCATAAGAAGGGCAAAGATCCTCTGAGCTGTGCTTCTTATCGGCCAATATCGCTTCTCTCGGAAGATGCTAAAACACTTGCTAAAATCTTGGCTCGGCAGTTGGAATCTGTCATGCCTCAGACCATTTCAGAAGACCAGAAAGGATTTATAAGAAATTATATACCAACACAAGAAGGCTTCTGGATGTTATTCTCTCTCCATCCTCTGCTAATGTCCCAGAGGTCATAATCTCTCTCGATGCTGAGAAGGCCTTTGACATGGTGGAGTGGGCTGATCTACTCTTTTCCCTAAGACAGTTTGGTTTTAATGCTGACTTCATTTCATGGGTCAAACTTCTCCACTCCTCTCCCTGTGCTTTAGCACAACTCTCCCCAACGGGGCTAAGGACTGGTGCCGGTCTGTGGGTCAATTGGTACTGGGCCACATAATAATTTGCTCTGGGGACTAAATTGTGGAGTTATTGAAACTGCTGTTTCTTTGGAACACCAACAGTCTGGAAAGTAATGAAAATTCAATTTAAGGGAATATTCAAGTGATTATCAAAACTAGAGGGTTTCCACCACAGTTAATCAACTGGATTGGATCCTTCCTTAATAGGAATGCATTGATATAAAGATTTGGGCTTATATCAATATCCAATTCAATTCAATTCAATTTTATTTATATAGCGCCAAATCATGAAACATGTCATCTCAAGGCACTTTACAAAATCAAGTTCAATCATATTATACAGATTGGGTCAGATTATACAAATTGGTCAAAAATATCCAACATCAATATTGCTGTTATGGCTGACAGCCATTGTTTACCAGTGTTGTATATTGTCCTTACATTACTTGTTTCTGCACAGCTTTCTTTACACCCCACCACAATAGTACAGCCTTGCTGCAACCTGGACTTTGACTGGGACGTTGCTACACACTGACTATCTATTCTAATCATTCTGTTCTCAATTTGCTGCTGTGTTTATGTCCAACTTCAGCTCACAGATAACCTCGTATCTGATTCAAGAATACTTGAGTTCTACTGCAAAAAAAGAAAACACCACCACCCCTCCACCACCATGCTTGACAGCTGGTAAGAGCCTTTGCATTAAAGCCAAAACCTTCCACACACGCTGTCTGTTCAGTCTTCTTTTCTAAATGCTCCAGGTTTTATGTCATTTCGTAATATTGCAAAGTATGACTTTCATGTGAACATGCAGAGCCGTCCATTTAAGGAAAGATAACTGAATAATCAATACAGCTGTTTAGCTGCCTTTTGCTGCAACTAAACTCAGAATTCCGATAGTAACACAAACATTGGACTTCAATGTAATTTTGGGATAACGGAGTAAAACAATTATATTTTATTACTTTCCAAAAATGAACAGATTTACTTTTTAAATCATTACTGTAGGTCTACAAGCTTCACCTAAAATAAGTAATTTCTAAAAAAAAAAAAAAAAACAGCAGTAGCCAATTATGCGCAACTACTACAACTTCTCATTTAAATGCTGCTTTATCGAGTCAGAACTCGAGTGCCTGTGATTAAAATGCTTTGTTGGATTAGATCGTTTCCTGAGCCCAGCATGCACTTATAAAGCCTGTCAGCGTTTTCCTGTAATAACCGCATCTTCCCCCTCATGTTATTGAGCATTTCTGCCTCTTCTTGCAGCTGAACTTCAGTCAGACAACAAATACTTAAAGTGAGTTTCAAGTCTTATGAGTTTGATGTTGGTAAAGACAAAACTAATGGTGCATATCTGAATCAGCTTTAATGTCTTAGAAGAAACCTGCTCTTTGACAGGATTCTACTGCTATAAAAGGCAGCTCAAAAACAGCGGGGAATGTAAAACTCTCCTACACAAATGAAAATAACTCAATAAGTCTTTAAAGTTAGGCTGAACTATGAAACCCTTGCAAAAGTAAAAATTATACAAGGACCTCCAAGATCCTGTGCTAGTGTATATCCCCCTTATCAGTGTTGGTGGTTGCTTTTGAGCATGTTGAGCAAGAAGACATTACCCTAGAGTTGAGAAACATTCACTGGCAACAAAAGAGGCTTTTCTAATGACAGGATATTCATTTGTGTGCATTCATAAGCTGAAATCCTGACAATTTTTTGAAAAACATAAAGTTGTCTACCAAACAGTTCAAAGCTGTAAGGGTGTGAATGTGTGCGTGGGTCTGACTGTAGTGTAAAGCACTTTGGGGTCGTCAGACTTGATAAAGTGCGATACAAGAACAAGCCATTTACCATTTACCATGAATTGATGCCAAGTATTTCTACAGTTGACCTGCTTTAAATATCATCAAGAAATACAAACATGAATTTAGAAAGGAAGAAAGGTAGAAAATTAAGAGGAAGGAAGGAAAGAAGGAATGACATCAACAAAAAGCAAAACAATGAAGGGGAGATGGACGAAAAGTTAGTAGGAAGGCTACAAAAGAGAAAGGAAGTGAAGAAGAAACAAAGAAGGAAAGGATGCAAGGAAGGAAAAGAGGATTGAGGATAGGACACAAGGGAATAGGAGAGGTACACATGAATGGAGTGAAAAAAAGAACACAAAGGTAATTTTTACACCTGACAGTCTGGTGCACTTGGTCCCATCGGAGACCAAAACTGAAACATTGTTACTATTCTCAGCTGGTGTGGTTTGCTTTCATGCTGCCCTTTGTCAAATGAATGAAACCTTGTGACCGACCTGTTCACCCCCTCGCCTGTGGTGGCGCTGCACCAAGAACCACTAGAAGAAAGAGGTTGGTCAACATACAGCACAACTTCCTTTTCCGCAAAACGTAAACAAAATGGAATGACAACAGATTGCCATAGCCAAGGTACTGCAATGCTGTCTTTTGGCAAGTGTGCCTGACAAGCACAATTCAACAGTGGGCTCAGCCTAAGTGGAGGATGAGGCAGAGGGCCATGGAGAAGGTTAGATTCTACACAAGGCAGGTAAGACGGCTCCGTATGAGGTGGTGCCGTGCAAGCATGGGTGCATACAACTTCATTGCACTGATGTCTTTCTTACGCAGACGTCGAGCGAAGGGCCGGCCAGCCAGACTTAAAATACAGTGGGGGAAACCTTGCTTGTGTCGGGTAGGCACATGCTCAAAATTAACATGAGAGCCCTGTGACGGAGGGCCAGAGAAAAGTTTCAGAAGAAAATGGAATTGATCTCAAAGGCTACGTTCACACTGCAGCCTGAAGTGACCCAATTCCGATTTTTTTTGCCCATATGCGACCTGTATCTGATCTTTTTATGTCAGTCTGAACGACACAGATCAGATTTTTTCAAATGCAACTCAGGCCACTTTGATATGTGGTCCTGAATCCGATACACATCTGATCTTTTCACATGCGACCTGTGTCTGTACGGCCGGGTCGCATTTATCCGACCTGTGCATCACCGATACTCGACAAACGTCACTATTCTGCGTCCTGCTATGCAGAAACGGGAAGAAAGACGACACCCACAGCGGACTACAATGAGGAGAGCAGTCAATGGAGGCAAAACTCCGGTTAGAAAATAAATTAATGACCGCAAAATGCGCGTCAGCATTATAATCCATGTTTACTTCCGCAAACACTGAGCACGCTTGCTACGTGTGACGTCATCGCGTCCTCGAGTGCGCATGCGGGACACTTAGGTTGAACGCATTCAGTTCACACAGGAGATCACATATAAGTCGCATATATTTGGAAATGTGAACGACCACGCAAAAAAAATCCGATTTCACAAAAAAAAAATCGGAATTGAGCATTAAGACCTGCAGTGTGAACGTGGCCAAAGTGTGGGAGTTTTTTTGGATTTAAGCCAAATGATATTGACCGCCTGCTTAATCTGTCTGAGCCGGTAGGTCGAGAGGATTACTTACGTTATCATATTAGTTGAAAAAGGTCTTCAAATGACAGAATATTATAGTTTACTGCAACTATTTTCTGAATTTATTGTGCAGCAAAATTTGTTATTGGCCAATTTGGACCACTCCAAAGTTCCCTTCAACTGAGCTGAGACCTAGGTTTTGATGCCGACCTGAGTTTGCTTCGTTTTTCCAGATCAGAGTTTGATTGCGCATCCACACCTCCACAAACGACCCGAACTTTCTGATTAAAGAAACCAGAGTCCAATTAAATTTGACTAAACAGGCCTGGTGGGAATGCATCCAAAGTAAGAGGGGAGGTAGGACACATGGAAAGAGACACTAGGAGAGAAAGGTAGGAATCATGTATGGAAAGAGGAAAGGCAACAAGGAAAGGAGGACAAAATGAACAAAGAACAGAATAAGGGACAAGAATTAGAAAATTAAGATATATGCATTGACTCAAGGATTGTACAAAGTATATGATGAAGAAAAGGGGGGGGGGGAACAAGGGAAGAAGGTCATGGGGAATAAGATGATGACAGAGGAATGCAGGCAAAGTTATGTAACAGATTCTGCTGCTGCAAACCCTGAGCCTTTATTGCCAAAACATGCACTTGTGCAGTTTAGGAACTCCAGACCAAGGTTCTCAGCTGCTGTTGAAATGTCAGCGCTGTTGTTGGACTGGGACTGACAGATTACAGTAATTATTCAGTAAACTGCATTTGCACAGGTTTGTGTACAGGTTCTGTTCCGGATGGAAGTTAATGTTCAATCGGGGAAAATGGGAGCCGTACAGTGTGGCGTTTTATTCTGTTGGAAGTTTAGTTCATTGTTGCAGCACAGATTAGTCTCTTGTTTTACAACACTGTACGTCTACCACAAAGGTTTTGCTTTGTCAATACAAACAAGAAATTTAGTAAAAATTCAAATTGGGTGCAAAGTCGTGATCGGAAAGTCAAATTTCCCTCCATAAAATAATCTGTTTATTAAAAGGTGCAAAGCCATGTTATTTTACTTTTTTATTTATACGTCAGTGGCTCACTCTGGTTGCATACGAAGTGTTTATTGAAGATTATTACGCCCTGCTTGAGTCTTAGTTGTTGTTTTGGTGTTTACAATGATAACAGAAGTACATACTGCGCATGCGCAGCAGGGGTTAAAGCAAGGAAGCTGCTAACTGCTATTAGCATCTCCAGGTGAAACAATGCAGAATGGTCAAAGATCTAGTGAGAAAAAAATGAAAAAAAGGATATGATACCAAGCTGGAAAAGACTGGAAAGTGGCTGGGAATACAGTATGAAGGTTGGTGTTCGCTGAAGTGGACACTAAACCTGCCGATTGCTCAGATGTGACCGCAGAGTTGATTGACGCGAGTAAACATTCTGATATGAGGCTCTTAAAGTTGCTGTATTTCGGTTTATTTAATTAATAACGGTCGGTCTTCGATGACGCTGAGCTGCCGCTTTACTGCAAGGTATTTCAGAGGGTCAGGCTTGCTCCAGCATTATTTAATTTTGATTTGGCATGGGTTAAAGCAAAAATAATCAGTTTGACTGAATTTTTTTTTTGAGTCGGCTACAATATTCCCGGGACCGTGGAAATAATGCCACATTAGTTCGCTCACTTGCTTATTGTGCAAAGTAAACTTTAACCAAATCTGGTAGTTTTACAATATGTATTGACCATTCCTGTCTCTGTACCACCTTTCAGCTTCAGAGCCTCGGTGTCATCCCGGACAGCCCTCTCCATCATCTCCTTCACTTTCCACATCCATAACATCACCTGGTTAACTTTCACATTTGCAGCATCAAGTTCTTCCTTCACACTTTTGCCAAAATGGTCCACAGTCCACTTCACAGTTTCAGCTCCCTTCCCTCCATAAACCTCCATAAACTACAACTAGTACAAAAGACAGCAGCTTGCATCATTACATCATCTTCTTTACACCTGTACATTAACTCCACTGTATAAATTAATCCTATGAACATACAAGGTCAACCACAACCTGGACAATGCAAGACATAAACAACACTATGATGTCATACATTTTAGTTTAACACAGATCGCACATTAGAATAATCACTCTCTGCTTTGCCAGTTATTGCTCAACAATTAATTATCACAGCTCATGAGTTTATAAAAGGCATTATTTAGCTTTTTTGAAGTTTAATAAAACTAGCCCAGTGACTGGAGACTGGCACCCACAACCCCCACGACCCTGTGTGACGTCGAGCTGCGTTTCCCCATCAGATACGGCTTGACGTAACACCTGTAGGGAAAAGCCGGTATAGAAAATCCATAAAGGGTGGGATGTTAAACTTTTAAGAAGTTTAATAAAATTGCTCAAGGTTTATCAGAAAAAAAACATAACTTGCTTTTAAATATGAATATTTATAATTAGCAAAATGTTATTAATGTATTTCGTAAAGTTAAATATTGTTGGAGGTAATCTTGGCTGCAGTACTGTCTGTCTGGCAGGTGTTTTTGGGTCGGAGTAAAATGAGTCATAAAAGCTCTCTGAGAATCATCTCTGGCCTCATCCAGTTAGAACCCGCTCTCCAGTCCATGTTGTAGCTGCAGTTTATATTTTTTTTGATGTAGTTTCCTTAATAATCAAAATCAAAATCTTTGTCATTTTATTAAGAGTGTCCCGGCGCGCAGCGGCTCATTAGATGAACGCTGTTTATTGCCTGACCGCCGCTCTGACTGCAGCTCTGCCTTCTTTGGTTCAGAAAAGCGCAGGAGAAATTATTTATTCTATTTTATTACTTTTTCCAATGCGGACCTAGTCAAATGTGGGACATTGTTTCACATTCAGACCCATCCTCAAAAAAAAAAAGTGCGTCATGCTAAATTAGCCTGAGCTAACGCTTTACTCTTCGAGTTTTAAATAAAACATAACAGTGAATCATGAGGAGGTTCCTGGTTGGTCGCCTCGTTTATTAGCCAAATTGCTGGAAGCCAGTGAATAAACGCTGAAAGGTGACATGGCCACAGGTGGAAATAATTCATTACCTGCAGGAGCAGCGACAGACTGCTTACCGATGGAAGTTGTTGTCAGATGGTCAATCCGCTCCGCTTCCTGACTGCTGGTTTGCATAAACCCAAAGAAAACTTTTGACCACCGCTACTGTCATTCATGCATCTGTGGTCAGTTTGAGACGCTGTTCCAAAAGTTAGAATGATTGAGCACCGATAAAGCTCAGATTGGAAAATATCCGCTTTGCAAAGACCCGCCCTACTCTCTTTCTGATTGGCTAATGTTCCGGTTCTGCCATGTTTCATTGGTTGAGGGCAGCTTCAGTTTAAAACCTTGAATAAAAAGTGTAGACGGAACAATTTGCGCTCATTTTCCAAATGACGGAAATCCGTTGCAGCGACGGATAACTTTAACCCCTGCTCTATGGTCATTTTCAGATGTCCTACAAAAATGCCATTTGCTTTGATTGTCGCAAATCACCACAGGTCTGTCTGTAGGAAACACAAATCCACCTTCCTGAGTCCATCCCTGACAACAGATGGCTGCTTTATACTTGGAAAACACATTTTTGATGCTTGATAGACCCCATGAATGTATAAATTTACACGATAGAGACAGAAACATAAAATGAGATTTTAATGGACATACATTCCAGGAGAAACACTGCATACCATTATGTGAAAAGAGAGAGGGGTGCCGCAAGCTGTGAGTAGAAGGTGAGTTTGTTAGGTAAGAAGGTGAGTTTGTTAGGTAAAAAGAACTGAGGGACAAGAGAAAAAGCATCTGGATGCAATTTAAAGATGTTGGGGAAAACAAAGCAGAGCTCCTTCACTGCAGAATGAAAATAACTATAAAAGCAGGTTCCATTAAAAACCCTCAGACATATTGACAGAGCTGTCAATTTAGAGAAAGTTTGGTTCTGGTGTCTTTGCAGTTTTCCGTTAATTTATGCAAAAAAAAAGTTTGACTAATATATTACATTGTTCTGTAAATCAACTGCTGATTTTTCTTAATTTTTATAACTTGAACACTTAATTTTTATCTGAATGTGCCTTGTTATCTATTAAAAATCGCATCCCCCCCTTTCTCTTTTGCTGTACAGTTTAACTTTAAATTTAGCTTTTTTGATATTTATTAATCTTATGGGTAAGTCTAGCGTCTAAGCCCACCTGTTTTTGCCACTGTCACCCGTAAATGTCCCCTCTATGGGACAGTAAAGGTATTTCTATTAAACCTATTTAATTTTGTTACCTATTAAACATAGGTAGTTTGAACTAAACAATAGTTTGAAAAAAATGGCAGTATTTAGGCAGTATTTATTATGTCTGAATTTAAATTAGCCGTTTACCTTTTTGTTGAATGTGTAATTATTTTATTGTCTAATTGTGGACTAAAAAAGACGGAGTCTACAACCCAGACAAGTGGCTCAGGCAGTGCAGCTCATCCAGGATGGCACATCAATGTGAGCTGTAGCAAGAAGGTTTGCTGTGTCTGTCAGCGTAGTGTCCAGAGCATGGAGGCGCTACCAGGACACAGGCCAGTACATCAGGTGACGTGGAGGAGGCCGTAGGAGTGCAACAACCCTGCAGCAGGACCGCTACCTCCGCCTTTGTGCAAGGAGAATCAGGAGGAGCACTGCCAGAGCCCTGCAGAATGACCTACGGCAGGCCACAAATGTGGATGTGTCTGCTCATATGATCAGAAACAGAGAGTGAGAGTGGTATGAGGGCCCAACATCCACAGGTGGGGGTTATGCTCACAGCCCAACACCATGCAGGATGTTTAGTATTAGCCAGAGAACACCAAGACTGGCAAATTCACCACTGGCGCCCTTTGCTCTTCACAGATGAAAGCAGGTTCACGCAGAGCACATGTGACAGACGTGACAAAGTCTGGAGACGCTGTGGAGAACGTTCTGCCTGCAACATCCTCCAGCATGGCCAGTTTGGCAGCGGATCAGTAATGGTGAGGGTGGCATTTCTTTGGGGGGGCCGAACGGCCCTCCGTGTGCTCGCCAGAGGTAGTCTGACTGCCATTAGGTACAGAGATGAGATACTCAGACCCATTGTGAGACCATATGCTGGTGCTGTTGGCCCTGGTTCCTCCTAATGCAAGACAATGTCAGACCTCATGTGGCTGGAGCGTGTCAGCAGTTCCTGCAAGATGCTATGGACTAGCCCGCCCGTTCCCCAGACCTGAATCCAATTGACCACATCTGGGACATCATGTCTCACTCCATCCACCAACGCCACGTTGCACCACAGACTGTCCAGGAGTTGGTAGACAAGGGAGGACATCCCTCAGGAGACCATCCACCACCTCATCAGGAGCATGCCCAGGCGTTGTAGGGAGGTCATACAGGAATGCGGAGGCCACGCATGCGACTGAGCCTCATTTTGGCTTGTTTTAAGGACATTACATCATAGGGCTGGACGATAATGCAATAACAATGCATATCGATCGATAGACGTGTGGCGCGATAGGAAAAAATAGGTTAGATAAAAATTCGATAGAGAGTTTTCCTTCCTTCCTTTCAGCCTATTATATTAGTTGATGCTACAGTCACTACTTCCTCTCAACCAATCGTAATCGCGGACCCAGGCACGCTGTCACTAAGCGCCGCCCTCTCAAACCACAACACAGAGCACGTGAATATGTAGCAGCAAGTAGCGGCGGTTGGAGGTCAGAGCGTGCGTGCGTGTGTGTGTGTGTGTGTGGGTGGGTGGGGGGTTTAGAGTGGAGTTGGGGGTGGGGGGGGGCGTTGCGTTGTTCACCCAGGGTGCCAAACAGGCTAGGACTGCCCCTGGCCCCATGTCACAGTGATGTTAGAAAGACTGTTACTAAAAAGTCAGGGCGTAGTCAGTGGGTACAGTAGTTGTTGTCTTCCAATTGGAAGGACATGGTTATCTTCCTGTTATGTGACAATGTGCCCCTGGGAAAGGCACTTAACCCCAAGTTCTCTATCGATCTGGGTATTGGTTAATAAACGTGTGTGCATTAGTGTAACTGGGTGAATGTGACTGCAATGTAAATCTCTGACTTGAACATCGCTATATAACTTCAGACCATTTACAGTCAGGAGCATGAATTAGATTGGAAGGCATGAAGTGATTGGGACATGCCAAATTAAGGATTTTATTGGGTGAACCAACACTTTTGACAACACAGTGTACGTATGTGTTGTCCAGTCTAGCCCATGCCCAAAAAAGGCCCAGCACCGTTTCAGCGCACTGGGGATAGAGTCCTTACCTGACTCCGCCAGATAGATTTGCTCCGCATATCCATCTGGAAACCTTCCGTTGAAGTAATTTTGGGAAGGGGCGAAAATACTGGTTAGCTGATTGGCCTGTGTTGGTGATAGACGGGCCAAATGAACCAATCAGATTCGTCGTCGCTCTGTTACGAGCGACGACGAAAACACAACCACAAGCCAAGCTACTCTTGCTGCTGCAGGTAAAGGCTCGTTAGCTCAGCAAAGAAATACTCTGTAATTCCGATAAAACTTGCTCGATAGCCACGCTAACGCTAGTTTCATCGGCTGAAGCCGCCATGCTGTTAAGACTGAACTGACGCGCTTCCCGTTGCGTCACACCTCAACCCGCCTCAAAGCCAACGCTGATTGGACGTTCGTTTGGTGAACGGCTCCAAATTTTCTTCAACGGAGAGTATCCAGACTGATCTGCGAGTGAAACCTTGAAAGCTCGCGAGATCAGGATGGTCTCACGAGGCTAATAGAGTCCTGCAGCCTGGTCAGTTGTGGGTAGAGATGCACCGATCCGATACCCGGATTGGATATCAGCTCCGATATTGAGCAATTACCTGGATCGGATACCGGATGATTGATGCCAATCCAGCATTCCAATCCAGTCATTTCTTTTTTATTAATATCATACACAGCAATACAGTTACTGCGATCTAGTCACTTCAATTCAATGCTTGCAATGGTGGTTAGGCAGAGCTAACCTGACTCTAGCCAGATTGATATCGCTCCGCCTAGCTTCACTCACATCCATCTGGGACCTCTCCCATAGAGAGTGATTTCTCCAACCAGTTTTATTGTCCAGCCAATCAGGACGCAGGGCTGGAGTTTCATAGATGTGACGTAGTGGAGAAGCGACCGTGACGTGAGACTGTTTTGATAGCAATGGCGGCTCGTCGAGGAAGCAAGCGTTAACATTGATGCTGCTATTTCTTCCGTGTTGTCCAATCTACCTAATATTGTTTCATTAAAAGAACATCAGAGAACGCCTCTGAAGGTTTTTGTTGGTGGAAACGATGTTTTCGCCCTTCTCCCGACCGGATTTGGCAAGTTTTTTTTTCCGGGGCGCGCCCGTGGCGGACGCGGCGCCCGTGGCGGAGCGGTTAGCGCAAACCATATTAGGAGGCCTTTAGTCCTAGACGTGGTCGGCCCGGGATCGACTCAGAATCGCGGCGCTTTGCCGCCTGTCTTCCCCCCCTCTTCCTGTCAGCTCACTGTCAATAAAACGCGTGCCACTAGAGCCGCAAACACATTTAAAAAAAGAAAAAAAAAAGAAAACAAGTTTTTTTTTTTCTGCGTCGCTCTCAAAGTGTCACGGGTTGGCTTCGGTGTGAGTGGTTGAAATAGCACGTCAATAAAGATGACAGACAGGTGGTTTATCCAGTCATATGCAAGGATTTTTTATAAGGCCCAGCCTTCAATAAAGGCAATTCCTATGGATCAGTCCCAGATGGTTGTGAGTGGAGCTAGGCGGAGCGAAATCCATATGGCTAGGGTCAGGTTAAGGCAGAGCACAGCAGCTAGCAACGAGCAAACTCAAAGGAACATGGGGCAAGTGTTGGACCAAGCCAAGTCTGCTATTTTGAAACATTTAAAACTCCCACTGCAACATGCAGCATCTGCAATGCATAAGTTGAAAGTGGGAAGTTAAGGTTGGTAAATTCAACACCACAAACTTAAATAAGCACCTCCAAAAGCACCATGCTAAAGAACATACAGAACTTTTTTAACAATGTCTATTTCAAGCCTGATAACTTCAGTCACATAGCAATGTCGGAGCAGTATCGAGTATCAGCAGATAGGCTTAGCCCAGGTATCGGTATGGAATTGGTTCGGAAAAATTGGATCGGTGCATCTCTAGTTGTGGGAATACAAAAAAAGTTTAAGTAAAAAAAACAGGAGACCAGGCATTAGCAGATAAACTAGCAACAGGATTGTTTCAATCTGATGTAGGGGGATCGTGTTGGATTATATGTGGACGACATGAGAGATAAAATGACAAATCTGCAACTGTGTGTAGGCACTGTGCAACATGTGCAACTATTGTTCTTGGCAGCCTGCATTTGCCTGCTCACCTGACAACACAAGCAGTAAAGATTTTACTCCCTGATGTTTCATAGCCAAATACAACGTTTATCTTATGATTCACTTTATGTCGATGCCTTTCATCTGTAATTTGGTCATAAAAATAATAATGTTTGAGTTGTTCGGTGGGCACTAATGTACGAACGAGTGCTAATAATCACAAAACACCAATAAAGTTGACAGTTTTGAGAACACAGCCTATAAATTTGAGTTAGTCCTCATGTGCTGATCATCCACCAAGAGTACTGCATATAAATATGGCATTAAAGCAAACTTTAGCATTAAGAAAGCTTTTCCCTTTCAAATAACACTGCTTTATCCACAAGGTCTTGCCCAAATCCCAACTAATTTTGACTGATTTTGCATGACAAGACCTTACGAATGTCTGATATCAAAAAACCTGTAAATACTACATTATCTATTACTGATGTATCGCCTTTCTGGAGAGCTCCCAAAAAGGCAGCATTATCCCATGTATAAATCTGATTTATTAAACTACACTGAATGTTTTATTTATTTATTTAATATATATATATATATATATATATATATATATATATATATATATATATATATATATATATATATATATATATATATATATATTTGAATTTTGTAACCTATTCCACCTCCTAAATCCTCAAGATAAATTTTTAAATTATGCAAATGGAAATAAAGTCCTGTGATGGTTTCCTGTCATCTTATAGTTAAGAGTGACTGTAGATCAGCTGAGTAGCCAGTTTGCACTAAAACCAAAACTCCCTGGTGTGGACGTTATTAGTTAGCTAAGTACTTTCAGTGGGATATTGAAATATAAATGCACAGGATGGAGAAAAAGTTCAGAAACCCATCTTCCACTCTTCCTACTCACAAAAGCGTGTGCTTAGTCTGCATAGTTTATAGTTAGTAATGGGAACCATACCAATCAATCTCTCAAATCGCAATATTGTTTAAAAAGTTGAATACTTGTGGTTTAACAAAAAACTTGAGATCAGCAATTGGAAGCAAAACTAGTAATTTGTATATTTCTAAAAAATAATAACATAAATACATATGCTTATATATATATATATATATATATATATATATATATATATATATATATATATATATATATATATATATATATATATATATATATTTTTTTTTTTTTTTTTTGTAAATATAAAGCATCTGCAGGTTTAAAGAAAAGCAAAGCTGAAGCAATAAGCTGCAAGAAAATTAAGTGTTTGAAGCTTTTAAGTTTGACAAATATCACTTTTGTGTTGTTTAACAGCTAAAAACGTATAATGGATTTTCTCTGAATAAATTAGAAACGTTTGTCCATACAAGTCTTTAATTTCATTTGAGCTCGTAATTTTCCGCGTTAATTAAAACACTGATCTTGTTTATAGCCACATTAATAAATTAAAATGAGCAAAACAAAAATATATATATATATATTTTTTTATTTTAGTTAACTCTTTTGGGCTTGTTTTAAACGCTTTTATTTGATTAGACCAGTATTTTCCTCCTAAACCCAAATTTGACACGTTTGGTTGAAGTGTGTAATCAGACAGCCTGACGTCACTTCCGTCACTTTTATCCCAGGCCGAAGGGCCGCCACAATCTCTCTGTACGCACAAGCAGAAACATTTACGGTTCAAAGTACTGGAATTTGTTTTCTCGCTCTTTTCGTGGGAGGTTATTGCAGCAGAGCCGTCCGTAATGAGCCGGAAGCAGATTACTGCGTCGGCTCGCAGAGTTCTGGATGTTGAACTCTGACCAGGCAGCTGCAACAGAGAGAAAAAAGTTTTCCTAACATGACAGCAGAGGACAAAAATGAAAACGCTCACCCCTCTCTGACGGCGCTTTACTCCCTTCTTCATCCCGGCTAACTTGGGTGATTATTGAGGACGGGTTGTCCATCACGTCCAGGTCCGGACCTCACGCTTTAAACTTCGGGATTGTTTCGCCGACTCCGGTGCTGCTGCGTGAACCGAACATGTACGAAAACAAAACCGAAAGACCCCGGAAAAGTTGCAAAACAGTCGCCTACAGCGCGTCCATTACCCCAGCCGTAGGGTCCGCTCGGTAAGCCGCTGACGTGGGAAGTTATAAAGTTACCAAACATTAGTTTGGAAGAGTTGGCAACTTTGATTCAACATGGTGCTCAAGTCCCGTTCGCAGTTTCAAGATCCAAACATGGAGGTTTCAAGGCGCCCCGCTTTCACTTAAAGTGGCGCAGTAAGAGGGAACGGCTGTCAGCGACACTCCGCCTCACTGCGGCCACACATTTAGCCACGGTCCCTTAAAGGCAAACAGGACAAAGTTGCTCCAAAAGTTACACCATGTTCTTTTAAGTCCAACGTGTTCCCTCTAACGCCATAAAAAAGTAAAACAAACAAAAGACAATCATTTTACCGTGTAGACTGGGTAAAGTTAAAGCAATGGGTTACGATCTAAACGTGATGTCAAAACACAATTATAGGTAAATAACGCTAAGAAAGCAAACTCATCTTACGTTACCGTCAGTAATGTTTTTTTAAGGCTTAGGTTGCCGTATGTTGCAACTATAATCGCCGGCGGTAAAAACAACCTCGGGCATTTTTTTCTTTTTTAAACTTTTTTTTTTTTTTTTTTACTTTGAAAGTGGCAGCAGCAAAGAAACGCCCAGTTTGGGCCTCCTTGAAACTGCCTATACTAAGGGAGCGTCGCGAAAAGTGTCTGTTTACTGTCCTCGTAATCAGTTAGTCTTTTTTTTAAATAAACAAAGACAGAAATATCGAAAACCCCGTGTTGCTTTTTTGATATGTTTGAGCAAAACACTTTCCCCCTTTGGAATTAAAAATTTTAGGGTGAAAAAGTTTACTAACTAACTGTCAAACAATAAAGGTAATATTTTTATATTTATAGTAATCATCTTTATTGTCATTGCAGCATATATTCAAGTGAAATTTGTCCTCTGCTTTTAATCTATCCCTCAGGGAGTTGTAGGCTGCGACTGTGCCATGCCCGGAGAGCATTCTTGTTGATGATTGATTACTATTAAGTTACTTCTGCTTTAATCTTTTCTGCTCGTTTCAATATATTATTGGTAATTTTACCCCTTTTAAAAAGTTGTTATCAAGTCTCAGTATATTTTTTGTTTTAAATGTATCTATTGTTATTAAAGTAATGTAAGAAGGTAAATTGAATTTAAATGGAAAATATCAAGCATCCCTTGAAGGTGTCACAAGATTTTAAACCTATGCAATCTCATTTAACTCTCTCTTACCTCCATTATGCAGCATTACACAAACTGTCTGATTACCATGTACTAAAAACATAAGCAGATAAGTTCTTTTCGGTACATCTAAAGTATTTTCAAGGAATTATGGGATGGCCATAGAAACACACAATTCTTCCATATAGTTCAAACAATTGTATGGCATGTTCCGAAAGCTGTGTATTAGAATTTATTCATATTTATTTTGGTTCTGATCCCAATTGGAGCCCATTGATTATTTTAATGAAGGACAGTACACAATGACACAGATTAAGAAAAGCTGAATTAATTCAAAATAAATTTATTTTTGGTATGGAAAATGGACAAAAGTTTGTATTAGTTTTGTATCAGTGTTAGTTATAATGAATGGGTGTGAGGTCTAGACTACAGTAAGACTCTCCTTGAGCGATGTGGGAAAAAAACTTAGCTAGGAGGGTGCTTGTCTCCAGCAAGCAACACATTTGACCGGGACAACGCAGTCTTTTTTGGCCCCCCTCTACACCTGCCACCACACAGACACTGGCATGCACACACACACACACACACACACACACACACACAGTTAAGGGCAATTTATTCATGTCCTTCCTGTGGGAGGAAGCCAAAATATCTGGAGAGAACCTATGAATGGTAGTGGAGAACATACAAACTTCACACAATAGGATTTGAATCCAGGACCTTCTTGCTGCTACACAGCCTTGCTACCAACTATACCACCTTGCAACTTAAATCTACATGTGAATTGTCTGGTATCTACTTTTCTGTGATTTCTTGATCTTTGTAAATATGATAAAACAAAAGACGTTAATTCCATTTTGTACTACCTTGGGAGCCCCCGCGACCCCATGAGGGATTAACCGGTTTGGAAAATGGATGGATGGATGGACTACCTTGGGAGCATAGTTGAGATGTGAGGACCCTGCCTCGATGTGCTTTTGTACATGTCAAAGCATATTTCATACTGTAACTTATATGTGCGGTGTAATTCATGTTTGCTTGACTCTGGGGAGAGGTTCTACTGAAATGGGTTATGATACAAAATATTTATGAATGGGTAAAATAAACCTACCTATAAAAATTACATATGAATTGATTTTTTACTACACATACAGTTTGGCCCAGAAATATTTAGACAATGACAAATTGTCCAAATATTGTTTATAAAAACATATTCGGGATAACTTCAAAGATCAACGAAAACAAACATTTTGATGAGATTAACTTGCCTTATGTTGGTCTGTGGGCTTCCATAAGCCCAAAAACTACACTTAAAAACAGCTAATATTTCCAAATATTTTATTACATACTGTCTCATAAAAACATGTCAATCTTTTTCCACATATAACCACTGCAAATAGGTACATTTACAAATCTTGAACCATTCGAGGTCATACAAAAAGGCTGGAAGAGCAAAACACAAGACATTCAGATGTTACAAGAAATCCATGTATATTTGCCAATGTACTGTATGCACAAATGAGTTGTCTCTTGTAACAACCAGATACTGCAACCAGCTGATGAAGACACACATTGAAGATCAGCATCTTGACGTTTATTCGAGGCACTGGCTGGACGACCATGATTTAAGCAACCAGATCAACCAAATTTTTATACAGACAAAACACTGCAACTATGCGGTACGTTACATTTTAGGGAAAATCTACTGTTCACAGCTGGATCACGGTTAAAGAGTCGAGGCCTGATCACAGAGCAAGAAGCTGTAGGACAGATTCCCGTATATTCCACAAACATGTTCCTTATTCAGTTTTTGTTGCCTCGCTGCTAAATTGAAAAGTGACTCAAAAATGCACACACACACACACACACACACACACACACACACACACACACACCATATCCACGTTTAATGTACATAGTGAGGACCGTGCCTTGTCTTTCATAGACTTCCATTCATCTACAAGCCTTTCTGTGGCCTAACACTGACCTTATCTCTGACGCTAACATTTACCGGTTTATACCTAGCCCAAACCGTAACCTAAACTTATTTGACACCTTAGCCCTAAACCTAACCTCTAGCTCACAAAAAAAGTGAGGACTTTTTTTTGGTCCTCACTTTACATTAAAGTCCTCATTTTATTAGTAAAACGAGCAAACAACTATCTCACTCAGCTGCATGTACAAGAACACACACACACATGCAAATAAATTAACATGAAAAAGTAAACATTTCAAAAAAGAGAAAACAATCTTTTGGGGGTTCTAAAATGTGAATAAATGCTAAATACAGTAGGTAAGGAGCTTCAATCATAGTACTTTAATATGAAGTTTACTAAAGAACTGCATGGCAAAAACAGATTTTTTTAATAAAACTACATAAAGATAGCTTGTGCAGATTGGAACCTCACACCGACTCTAAGGCAAATAAAACTGTGCACTGTCAGAATGCACAAAATGACTGAGAGGCTGCGCTGTCAAGAAAAAAACACAGATCTTGATATAATTTTAATACTTGAGTAGTTTAATACATGAGTAGTTTGTGAATGAATCAATTCTGACGGTCAGCATTGCAAGATGCAGCACCTGCTGATTCTTGAATAGTTCCAAAAGAACACGTGGACTCCTGTGTGAGTCCACCTGTACTTTTCCTCAAGTTTCTATGGATCAGTAGTTCTTTTAGGGGCAGATCCGACTCTACAAAATCCAGCCTGGCCATTCACTGTGGGCTGGATAAATGTGGTGAGGTGCCAGACAGAGGGCTGCGTGGTGAGCCCTGGTATGTGCGCAGCAGCACCTTGTGCTTAGTGGCACTCTCCATGCGACGACTCTGCTGCTCCACCAGGAACTCCTTCAGTCGGCTGGATGTGAAGGTGAGCGTCTGCCTCCTAAGCTTCATCAGGTAAGAGTCCTGCAGCCAGCCCTGTGTAAAGCAGTCTCGTGTATTTGGACGAGCCCTGAAAACACAAAAAAGGTCATTTTAAACTCTTCTTACTTATAAATCTCTTTGGTTTTTATCACACTTTACTAAAATAAATTAGCAGTCACCATGGATAACTGCTCAACATCTTCTTGAGAAAAATGGAGGCACTTTGGGAGACATTTGGGTAGAGTTTGGTTGGGTCAAACTCGGCTGCCAGAATTTTAGATTCAACTCGTCGAGGATCCTTATCTTCAAAAGGCTGTCGGCCGCTAAGCCTGAATGAAAAAAGGAACAAACAATATTAAAAGTTTGATAGCAGCCACAGAGCATCCCATCACACTGAGCCATTAACAGTTTATACCATAAGGTGGGTTGAGTAACGTAAACGGACAGAGGTAAACAAAGTTTCTTTAAAATGTCTTTCAAAACTGTAAGTGGTTTTGCATCTTACAGGTTTTGCATTTGACTGTTATTTAACTGGTTATTTGCTTTTTCAGTCAAATGCATTCCAATAAAGATTAAAGTTCCAGACTTACATTTATTTACATATTTTATGGATGGACTGATGATTTTTTGTTCTAACTAAGTGATGAAGTACTCGAGGTATCTTTAGAACATGATCTATGATTGGACTGTTTTGATGTAGTTAGTGATATTAGCTTAATCTAAACCTTCAACTAGTATATTTAGACCCAACCAAATGATTCAAGGAAGTGTTTCCTATGTTCACTGTCCCCATTTTAGGTGTGATCAATACTTAAAATGATTTGGAAACAGATATGTCCCATAAGCTTTTAAGGTAATGTTGTGGTATTACATACTATTTTAAGTAGTATAATAAATAACTCTTGGTCTGTTAGGTATTGTCCTGTGAATGTCAGCACAAACAGCTGATATCAGGACAGCAGTTGAAAGGGTGATTCAAGCACTAACATTCTTTTAACAGCAAACTCTGCACACATATAGAATAAAGCAGGGACAAGTTCAAGAATTTATTAACATAAATAAAATGAACATCCAGAGAACATCACTATATAATGTTGTTTATCTGAATTAACACTGTATTTCAATCAACAAATCCTCTCCACTAGGCTAGTGAAATTTAACTAAACTACTAAGCAAAATTAAGATAAAAAGATGCTAAGAAAATATGTACACAAAAGAAACAAAAAGGACAAAAATAAGAGTTGAAAACCATCATCAGCATGATTCAGAGAATCCTGATTCACTGCAGATCTAAGTTAGAGAACTAAAGTTAATCTTAAATAATATGGAATGAGATGAAACTAGCTTGACTAATTTAGAACAACATTTGGTATGTGTTTCAACCCGTTCACAACGCAAATCCCGAGTTAAACAAAACATTATTTGAGGAAATAACATCTTAAAGAATGATTTGCTTGGTAAAAACAATAGCCTATATGACACTTGATTTTATTAATGCAATTATTCCTCCGGGAATCTAGTGGGCGCTGTAGCAAATGGTCGCTTGATGGGTTAATCCTAAAGTTTTACAAAACACCATTAAATTGACTTTAATGTTACATATTAATTTGGTAATTGTAGCACTATTGAATGATGCCGGAGCAAAACGAAAACAAGCCTTATATCTACAATGAACCGTAGTTGCATTGACTCGATGGTAGCACTAATGTTATCCGGGAAGCTAATAGCGCTATGCTAGCAGACATTCGGTGCTAATTTAGACCTTAAGCTCCATTTGGTCGGAATAAGCGGACCAGAAAACACAAACATTAATATTCCTTAAAAAAAAAAACTTATGGAAATAAAGTTTGTTATAATTGTAAAAACATACTCATACCACATCAGCAAAGCTTGGTTTCCAGGAAGCTATCGTGTTAGCTCCAGGTGTAAAACACATTAAGTAAACCACTATAAATTTTCTCTGTTTATTTCTCTGCCAAACCTCTGACGTTGTCTCTGGTTGTGATGACAGGACGCCCGGTTGCAGTTTATTACCACCATGTAACACACACATTTCCCTGCCTTCACGCGCACACAATTTTTTCCCTTCCATTGCAGGAGGTAGAATATGTTAGATACTTTGGGAATTCTCTGCCCTCTGAATCTCTGAGAAAGGCTTCCTTTTTGCCATTAAACGCACAACATTCATTCGATCAGAATCAGTCAGTTTTGTTGGCCATAACGCGGGATCATTGAAATTAATGATGTGATCCATCTCTGAGCAACTATGTGCAGACTATCCAATTGGGCAGTAAGCCTCTCCACCTGCACTGTCTCTGTTATCACTAGGGATGGCTCTTTCTGTCTCCTCCTCAAACACACGCTGGGTCAACAGTATCATGAAACTGTTGACCTTTCAGGTTTTGTGATTTTTATTTTATTATTACAATTAAATAATAATAATAATGTTATGTTCATAGTGTTTTTTTTCTAATCCACCTCTTATATCTTTCAATCCTTATGTAATTTTGTCTGTGTTGTGTGCACCTGCCTGTTGCTTTTATCCTATAAATTTCTCCGTTGTGGGATAAATAAAGGATTAGTTAATGTTATCTTATCTTAAATAACACTTTTTAATAGGATATATGTACTGGGTTCTTTCAAGGTCTTAATTACATTTTCTGTGTGGGCTTCAGTAACACATGATAGATAATATCTACTTTGAAAGTTAACATGAACTGCTGCTCAAGATGACCACTCTTATCTACCTGGATGTTCTCTGGAGGACTGAAACGCCTCAGTCAGTGATGTCAGTCTGTGGGTCTGGGTCTGTCAGGGCAATGAGAGAAGTTTCATCTCCTCTCTCCATTTCTGTTGCTTGACGTTTTCTTGATCATGGTTTTTCGCGTGCTTAGATAAATTTGTTGTGAGCTGAGTGGGCGGGCCAGGCTGAGCCTGTGTGCTGATTGGGTGGCGCCGCTCAGCCATGTACCAGAGGGGAGGGGGAGCAGCAAAGTGCCGTGACACAGACAGCGCACGTGCTGACTGCAGCAGACGCAGAGACGTTGGGGAAGCTGCTGCAGTCGCGTGCGCACTGACTGACACTCTGACCATTTGTCAGAGTGTCAGTTCTGACCCGTTTGTCCCCCCCTGTCGGCGGGGGTTTTAAGGGCTGCGGATGATCAGTTCACAGAGCTGTTTCGGCTTCTTTCACGGCTTGTGGCCATCAGTAATTCCTACTGCAGTTAATGTTAACAGAGGAGCAGGAAGAGTGATCAGAGTTAAATCATTTTGGTCTTAACCAGTGGTGAAAGTAAGCCGGTTCGGTCCAGTACTACGTTCGCAGGAGGCAAGAGGGGAGAGCGGTTGCCATATAAAGCCTTCATTCAAAACCAGTAATGGCTGCACGTTGGATCATAAAACAGATCCGCTAACCAGATGCAGTCCAAAACACCACTTAGTCTATTTATAAGTTTCTTTTTTATTCATTCTGAATTGTTTCTGAAGTATATGTATGTTGTGGTGGTGCTGCTGAGGGCAGCTGTCACCTTGCGCTTGAATTCAGATGGGCATAATTAAGTTACATGTAATTGAGGTGTGCACTTTTAAGGGACTTGGGGAAAACGTTGGGCCATATAGGCTTGATGAAACTCAGTCTCATTCACCAATGAGACCTACATTGATAAACAAACCCGTTGATTAATGATAATCGGTAGTGTTTTCATTGCCAGGATGTGAATCTGTGCCTTTTATAATCAACTACAATATTTTCTTATTAAAATCAGAGAAAAAAAGATTGTGTAGGCTGTTGAGCTGTTTTTGAAAAACGTCTATTTGCTAAACAACCATATTTCCCCCTTTTCTAAAACTATAAATATTCTCAACTCAACATTATTTATGCAATCTAAAAAAATAGTAATTCAAAACACAATAAAAACTTCAAAAGCTAACATCTCAAACTGGGGAAGAAAATGTTTTTTAAAAGAATATTAAACACAGGAAGTGAAATGGCTTGCCTGATATGTAAAGTTACTTAAATCCAGAGGTTTGTGCAATGACAGAGCAAGTGTGGTTATCTCTTTGCACTCTTTGTTTGTTTATCAGATGACTAAAAATGTATCTGCAGACCTGAGCAAACAAGAGGGAGCATGCATATGCAGGAGGTCTGACAGATCCTGAAGAGGAAGCCACGAAGACATTTAAAAATAAATAAAAGAATTTTAAAATCAATCCGAATGCGAACCAGTAGCCAATGAATTGCTGCTAAAACTGGAGAAATGTGCTCTAATTTTCTGGTAGCAGTTAAAAGAAGAGAAG
Source organism: Fundulus heteroclitus (assembly GCF_011125445.2). Taxonomy (NCBI): domain Eukaryota; kingdom Metazoa; phylum Chordata; class Actinopteri; order Cyprinodontiformes; family Fundulidae; genus Fundulus; species Fundulus heteroclitus. The sequence goes on from NC_046384.1 coordinate 27,927,166, forward strand.
CAGCATTTTGGACCAGCTGCAGCCAAGCCACAAGAGTTTTGTTAAACCTAGAGTAAAGGGCAGTGCAATAATCTAAGCAAGTTGTAATTAAAGCATAGATTAAAATATTTAGTCAGCTGTCTTAGTTTGAAAAAACTGGACCAGACCACATATTTTAGCTGAGCATCAAAGTTAAGATTACCGTATTCTCAAGTCTTAAACTCAGGTCTGTTGCAGTCAGTGTCAGATACTGACTTTAAGGTTCCAGGTCAACACTGATGTTAGAGAGGTCAATGCGCCCAAACAAAATAAATATTTGATAAGTTTATTTTTAGAGCAACTATTTTCCTTTTTAGTGTCATAAAAGTCTGACTGTCTTCTGCCTAGAAATTAAGGCTAATAACTGGTTTCTTATAACTGACTCCAAAGGGATAGGGTAAAGAGAGAAGAGGCCAAGCATGTAGCATTAAGGCAGTCTGCATGAGTGGTACTCTGTAATAGAAAAAAAATAAAAAAGCAGTTCTCCATTCTTAAAAAAAGGAATGTACTGTAATAAAATTACTTTATTACTTTATTCAGTGATTATTTGTACATTTGGGGTCTGTTTCATTTGATCCATTCTTGGGAGTCTATCTAGAAACAAAATATATTTTACAAGAATAAAGCAGACAACTGGAATGGACTCAGGAATGTGGAGTTTTGGTGGCAGCAAACAGCATTTCTGGAGATGAGGGACAATCAGAATAAATGGCATTTTCATCAGAAATCTGGAAACAACCGTTTATTTTTTTGAGAAGGCGCAGTATTGAGTGTAAATGTTGTGAATGGAGTTTAAACAAGTGATTCTCCTCATATTAGGCAGTATTGGTATGTAGAAACGATCACGGGAGAACAGTTGTGTTTTATCCCACTAACTGAACAATAACATGTTGATGCTTCTCTTTCACTTTTCAACAAAAGTAAAACATGTCTACTTGTAAAAATTAAATCCAAAAAACACTGTGAACACTAATAATTTGATTTGGAGATGTGTTTTCTTTATGTATTTTACCTTTGCAATGTGATTTGTAATTTTATAGTACTTTTATATGGGTCTTAAATTTGTAACTTTGAATTCGCACAAGCATATTAAAGTTTTTAACTTGTTCTTGTCATGATTTGTCTTGGATGAACCCAGAACACAGCACACACACAGAGCTAGTTTCCAGAGTTTATTGAAGCAGCAAGAAGTGTATGATGAAAGCCAGAGTCATTTACCAGATGGAGGTTGCAGGGGTACAGGAACTGTCAGACGGGAACATACAGGAACAGGAACAGGACACGAGCAAGAACAGGACAGGCATGATGTTCAGAGGATTGGAGACGAACCGGTCCCTATGGACAAACTGAGGTGAGTTCTTATAGAGATGTAAGCAGGTGGAATGAGTCCATGGTGATTGCAGCCTGACAGGTGTTCCCAATCAGGGCTGCACTGTGAAAGGAGCAAGAACTGTTCAGAATGCAGCCTTCAGGCTGCATCATGACATTAACCCCCCCCCCCCCCCCCACCTCGAGGTCGGCCTCCAGACGACCAATAGCCTCCTTGCCTGGGCGGCTGGAGGGGGGTATCCGGATGGCGGGCAAAACCTAAACGAAAGCTGCAACCCATCGGGCGCAGGAACCTCACAGGCGCAGAAACTCAGGAGCGCAGGATCCCTTGTCGGCGCAGAAACCAAGTGGACGCGGGGAAGGCGTCGGAACCCATGAGCGCAGGACCCTCTGTAAGCGCAGAACCCTTGAGAGTGCCGGAACCTTTGAGAGCGCCCGAACCAGAGGCGGGCGTCACAACAGCGATCCCGGCGAGACGAACCAGAAGCGAGGCGTCGCAGAACAGCGACCAAGGTGAGAGGAATCCAGTCCTGCCAGCTCCTGTATCAAGCTCTGTGTGTGACTGAGTTCATCCTTTGCGCGGTTCGTTCTGTCATGATTTGTCTTCGATGAACCCAGAACACAGCACACACACAGCTGGTTTCCAGAGTTTATTGAAGCAGCAAGAAGTGGATGATGAAAGCCAGAGTCATTTTACCAGACGGAGGTTGCAGGGGTACAGGAACTGGCAGACAGGACCAGGACACGAGCAAGAACAGGACAGTCATGATGTTCAGAGGACTGGAGACGAACCGGTCCCTATGGACAAACTGAGGTGAGTTCTTATAGAGATGTGAGCAGGTGGAATGAGTCCAAGGTTGATTGCAGCCTGACAAGTGTTCCCAATCAGGGCTGCACTGGGGAAGGAGCAAGAACTGTTCAGAATGCAGCCTTCAGGCTGCATCATGACAGTTCTCCTGGATCAAAAGCCTGACCAGGGATGGGGGCTGCAAATTAGCATTCTTCTAAAAGCTCAATGTACGCTGCATCAGTTACCCATCGGTAACAATGTTTTAGTTGTACTATCTCTGTTAAAGTAAATTAAATTAAATTAAATGACTTTTCCAGTGGCCCGTAGTTCATCTCATTTATTAGATGATTTTCTTTCAATCTGCTTTAAAATTATGGAATTAAATAGATTCCCCCTGGCTAGTACAACATATCTGGAACCATTTTTCAAAGTTCACGTGTCTGGAATCCTGACTGACTTTTCAAATTCAAATTATGATCTTTTAGGGTATTTAAGTAGAAGTAACAAGGCCAAGATGAAACTTACATGATGTAGGTGACAACTCCAACGGTCCAAATATCAGCAGGAGGACCAACAACTTCACCCTTTACCATCTCAGGAGCTTATCAGAAAGAAGACATTTTATAATCAAATATTATTGGCTTTTATTTTAAAGTGTGAAGCAGATGTTCTAAAATGTATCCTTACCCATGTACTCCAGTGTTCCTGTTTCTGTGCCCCGGGGTTCCAGGTTAAGAGGGTTAAAACTCTGAGCACTGCCAAAGTCTACTAACTTAATGACATTTAGGTTGGTCACTAAGATGTTTTCGGGCTTGAGGTCTAAGTGGAGGACTCTGCAATTATGGAGGTACTCCACAGCCTGGAGAATCTGAACCAGGTAGCCAACCACATCATCCTCGGAGTACCGAAACCTGAAGTAACCACAAAATGAACATTTCAAAAGGTGCCAGAGTCTATGCATTTCAGTTTGATATATCTTGTTTTCTACCTGTCAGTGAGGCTGTACAGCAGCTCTTTGCCAGTGCAGTACTCAGCCACCAGCACAAGGTAGCGAGGTGTGACGTAGGCCTCATGGAGAGCCATAACCTTCTCATTATGAAGCGACTTCAGGATCTCGTACTCCTTAAGCACTACCTGCTTGTTCTCCTGGGTGTACGGAATGATTTTGGCCATGTAGCTTTTCCCTGTTGCGTTCTCCCTGCACTCACGGATCACCCCAAACCGACCTCTGAATGAGGGAAACAGAGTAGCTTTTGTTACAAAACCTACAAATGTGAATTTATCTTTATCTACATTTATCTAAATTAGGACCCCCTAAGACAACCTGTGTGTTTTCTAACATTGGAACACAAATTTTCATAACCTTCTACCAACTATGAATGAGGGTGGTAAAAGAGATATGGTTTATTGTAGAACTTTTTCCCCAAGATAAATAAGAAAATATTTGGAATTTGCTTATTAAAGAACTGAATATTTCTTGGGATGTCCTAATTTTTTCAAATTGACTGCAGTAAAATGCAGTAAATTAGTCCTTTCTCTGTCTAACCTGGCCTTCTCATCTAGGAAGGTGTATGGTTTCTGTGGAACTCCTTGTCGCAGGGCAGTAGACGGCGTGATGCGTCCAGATGGAGTGCCTCTGGTTGGGGTGCTGGCCCCATCGGTGATGGGGCTCAGGCTGGAGGTCTGAAGCACTTGAGGGGAAAAAGACACTGGAGTGGGAACCACGTGTGCGGTGGCAGCAGTCGTGGGGATGTAGGTGGGCACTGATGCAATTAAAGATTTCGTAGGGGTGGAAGGTGGGGTTACAAGAGGAGGTGGGGATATGATTGGGGTCTGGGTCATAGGGGTCACCACATTTATTGGACTCTGGGGCTTCAGTGAAACAAAAGATGGCGAGGCTTTGACTGTTGCAGAGGATGGCAGAGTGCTGCATTCTTTTTCCTCAGGAGTGGTGCTTGCAGACAGTAATGGAGGACTTGTTGGAAGGTTAGAGGTCAGAGAAGAGGGAGGAGCGGAGGAAGTTGAAGTGGAGGTGATTCTGACTTCAGGGGGGGGGTTGAGCTGAGAGTTTGTTAGCACTAGTTCTGGAGGAGCTGGGACTGTTTTTACAATGGCGACTGCAGGTGAAGCCCCTCCTCCTGTACAACAGATAGAAAACATTGATCATTGTGAAATATTAGCCTTATATTTCATGATATGCAAACAATATCTGGATTTCTCATAGCTATTCTCATTTAGTTTGTTGTCAGTGATTTGCTCTTCCAACTTCCTATCGTTTGTCTGTTTTTGATTTATTGGCTTTATTGCATTTAGCTGTAGGTCATCCAGCTTCAACATTAGGGTTAGCGTTTCTTTCAGTATAGCACAATATTTTTGTAATTAACCATTTACAATTAACTACTTAACATTTGTTTCTTTGAAACAAATCTAAAAAATATATGCTTTCCTATGACAAAGGACAGTAGTTTATAATGCAAGAAGAACATTTGGATTTTAATTGCATTAAGTCAATTGTGTGATCAAACAAAAGCAACAAATGAAAAAAAGTACAAATTTATGACACAATAAATGTAACCTAAGACCTAGTATGACAATCTAGCTCATACAATTTGCCACCACATTCCTGACAAATGATACATACTGTTACTCTGTTGTATTCTGTTTTTACATGGAGCACTGCACAAAATTTCGCTTAAATGTACATTGTGAATGTGCAGTTGAATGACAATAAAGTCTAAGTCATTCAACATCTATTAATGGTTGTTTTATGCTACAAATAGGTCCTTAGATCATTTATTGTCATGTTTAAACCATTTTATGTTATAGAGTTTAATATTTAAAGAAAACAAATACCACAATCAACTCCTTGCTTACTTCACAAACAGACAGAAAGATAGATAGATATCCATCCATTCATTCATTTTCCTACACGTTTATCCCTGTTGGGGTCACGAGGGGTGCTGGTGCCTATCTCCAGCTATCAATGGGCAACACAGAGACAGACAGGACAAACAAGCATTCCCACACATTCACACCTAAGGAGAATTTAGAGAGGCCAATTAACCTAACAGTCATGGTTTCTTATGGACTATGGGAGGAAGCCGGAGAACCTGTGCATGCACAGGGAGAACATGCAAATCCCATGCAGAAAGACCCAGGGTGGACTCGAACCCAGGACCTACCTGCTGCAAGGCAACAGTGCCACCCATTGCACAGCCCGATAGAGATATTTATTTATTTATTCTTTTAATTTTTTTAATGGTGGCTGAAGGGAAAATGTGCCGCAAACAGCTGAATGTGGCACAAAAGGCTGTAGTAAAAGAAAAATCCTGCAAGTACCAAACACAGCAGCAATGTAGAAAAACATCTGCAAACGCCGTAAAAAAATGGAAGTTGGCCCTACCACTAGGGGGAGTCAACCAACAGGGGAACAGGCCCTAAGTAAAGACATAATTGTGATGCCAAGAAAAAAGTTGTTGGGAAGAAAGAAAAGTTACGTTTTTGTTCATGTCTTATTTAAACATTTTGGCCATAGTGTTTTACAGTATCATAGTACCTCAGCATATTTACATCAGTAATATTAGCGTGCCTGTCTTTTCTGAGTTGCCCCACTCTCCTAAGGGTCTGCCACATTTCAGTTCTTTTCAAACAAGTTTGCAGCTTTTTTTTTTAAGTTGCTGCTGTTTTAGCTACTTGCAGCACTTTTGATTTTGCTTATATTTTCTGTGATTGAAGTATTTTTTCTTTTGCATTTGTTATGTTTTGAAATTGTCATTCATCCTGTTTCTGTGATTGCAGCATTTTTAAACGTATTTTATTTATAGCAATTTGCTGTGTTTTTGAGTAAGCAGTAATTATGTGTCTGCTGTGCATTGGCTATTTGTGGCGCATTTCAGTTGTTTGCTGTGTGCTTGCCCCTGTCAGCTGCTGGAGTTTTCTGACAGTTTTTCTATTCGTTATGTCTTTTCACAAAATATCCACATTTAAAATATTTTATTTTCCATATTAGCATGTTAATCCACCTGTTGATTCCAGGCTGACTGGAGGAGAGCAATTGCTGTGAGGACCTTGTCCTGCCTTGTTGACACAGGAGACTCTAAACCTAATATTGCCCTCTGGAGGCAGGTCAGTGACATTGTAGTAGCAGTCAGCTATTCCAGTGGACACAGTTGCCCCCAAACAGAATCACCTGCAGAACAAGAAAATATTATGAACAATTTATAATGTCTCAGCAAACTGTTAGCTCTTGGGTAAAAGTTACACAAAAAAATAAATAAGCAAGTTTGGGCTTCCACGACATCCGGAGGTATAGACCAGGGGTTCCCAAAGTGGAGGTCGGGACCACCCGGGAGGTCATGAGACAAATTTTGGGAGTCACAAGATGATTTGATGCTGATGTGCTAAAAATGTTTCTTACAAAAATATGACATAATATTTGTAATTTTCCAACTTTATTCTTGGAATATTATGATTTTATTTGGATGCCACTTCCAAAAGGGGTTCACCAATATCTGGCGCTGGGATTTTTTGGGGTCACAGGTGTAAAGTTTGGGAACTCCTGCTCTGGACAATGGATGGTTGGAAGTTCAAGCTTAAAAAAACATCTTGATATGCAAGTCAATGCTTAGTTAAGCTTCTGGCACAGTCTGGTCTAGTAAAATTCTAAACTAGAATAAAAATGTTCAATACTGTCCAGACTTTTCAAGACTGAAATTTCCAGAGTTCTCACATGTTTCCCTATTTTGAAATATGACATACAAAAGTTGCAATGAAATTATAGA
>NC_046384.1:27934583-28081232 GCF_011125445.2 Fundulus heteroclitus
TAGAGTCCTGCAGCCTGGTCAGTTGTGGGTAGAGATGCACCGATCCGATACCCGGATTGGATATCAGCTCCGATATTGAGCAATTACCTGGATCGGATACCGATGATTGATGCCAATCCAGCATTCCAATCCAGTCATTTCTTTTTTATTAATATCATACACAGCAATACAGTTACTGCGATCTAGTCACTTCAATTCAATGCTTGCAATGGTGGTTAGGCAGAGCTAACCTGACTCTAGCCAGATTGATATCGCTCCGCCTAGCTTCACTCACATCCATCTGGGACCTCTCCCATAGAGAGTGATTTCTCCAACCAGTTTTATTGTCCAGCCAATCAGGACGCAGGGCTGGAGTTTCATAGATGTGACGTAGTGAGAAGCGACCGTGAGACTGTTTTGATAGCAATGGCGGCTCGTCGAGGAAGCAAGCGTTAACATTGATGCTGCTATTTCTTCCGTGTTGTCCAATCTACCTCTACTAATGTTTCATTAAAAGAACATCACAGAAAGCCTCTGAAGGCTTTTGTTGGTGGAAACGACGTTTTCGCCCTTCTCCCGACCGGATTTGGCAAGTTTTGTTTTCCGGGGCGTGCCCGTGGCGGAGCGGTTAGCGCAAACCATATTAGGAGGCCTTTAGTCCTCGACGCGGTCGGCCCGGGATAGACTCCGACCCGTGGCGCTTTGCCGCCCGTCCTCCCCCCTCTTCCTGTCAGCTCACTGTCAATAAAACGCGTGCCACTAGAGCCGCAAACACATTTAAAAAAAGAGAAAAAAAAAGAAAACAAGTTGGGGGGTTTTTCTGCGTCGCTCTCAAAGTGTCACGGGTTGGCTTCGGTGTGAGTGGTTGAAATAGCACGTCAATAAAGATGACAGACAGGTGGTTTATCCAGTCATATGCAAGGATTTTTTATAAGGCCCAGCCTTCAAAAAAGGCAATTCCTATGGATCAGTCCCAGATGGTTGTGAGTGGAGCTAGGCGGAGCGAAATCCATACGGCTAGGGTCAGGTTGCTAGCACGCACAGCAGCTAGCAACGAGCAAACTCAAAGGAACATGGGGCAAGTGTTGGACCAAGCCAAGTCTGCTATTTTGAAACATTTAAAACTCCCACTGCAACATGCAGCATCTGCAATGCATAAGTTGAAAGTGGGAAGTTAAGGTTGGTAAATTCAACACCACAAACTTAATAAGCACCTCCAAAAGCACCATGCTAAGAACATACAGAACTTTTTTAACAATGTCTATTTCAAGCCTGATAACTTCAGTCACATAGCAAGGTCGGATCAGTATCGAGTATCAGCAGATAGGCTTAGCCCAGGTATCGGTATCGAATTGGTTCGGAAAAATTGGATCGGTGCATCTCTAGTGTGGGAATACAAAAAAAGTTTAAGTAAAAAAAACAGGAGACCAGGCATTAGCAGATAAACTAGCAACAGGATTGTTTCAATCTGATGTAGGGGGATCGTGTTGGATTATATGTGGACGACATGAGGGATAAAATGACAAATCTGCAACTGTGTGTAGGCACTGTGCAACATGTGCAACTATTGTTCTTGACAGCTTGCATTTGCCTGCTCACCTGACAACACAAGCAATAAAGTTAGGCAGGAAAGAGCAAGATTTTACTCCCTGATGTTTCATAGCCAAATACAACGTTTATCTTATGTTTCACTTTATGTTGATGCCTTTCATCTGTAATTTGGTCATAAAAATAATAATGTTTGAGTTGTTCGGTGGGCACTAATGTACGAACGAGTGCTAATAATCACAAAACACAATAAAGTTGACAGTTTTGAGAACACAGCCTATAAATTTGAGTTAGTCCTCATGTGCTGATCATCCACCAAGAGTACTGCATATAAATATGGCATTAAAGCAAACTTTAGCATTAAGAAAGCTTTTCCCTTTCAATAGCACTGCTTTATCCACAAGGTCTTGCCCAAATCCAACTAATTTTGACTTATTTTGCATGACAAAGACCTACGAATGTTCTGATATCAAAAAACCTGTAAATACTACATTATCTATTACTGATGTATCGCCTTTCTGGAGAGCTCCCAAAAAAGGGCAGCATATCCCATGGTATAAATCTTGATTTATTAAAGTACCACTGAATGTTTTTATAATATTCTAGATATATAATAGATTATATATATATATACTATATATTATATATATATATTATATATATATATATATATATATATATATTGAATTTTGTAACCTATTCCAACCTACCTAAATCCTCAAGATAAATTTTTAAATTATGCAAATGCAAATAAGTCCGTGATGGTTTCCTGTCATCTTATAATTAAGAGTGACTGTAGATCAGCTTGAGTAGCCAGTTTGCACTAAAACCAAACTCCCTGGTGTGGACGTTATTAGTTAGCTAAGTACTTTTCAGTGGGATATTGAAATATAAATGCACAGGATGGAGAAAAAGTTCAGAAACCCATCTTCCACTCCTTCCTACTCACAAAAGCGTGTGCTTAGTCTGCATAGTTTTATAGTTTAGTAATGGGAACCATACCAATCAATCTCTCAAATCGCAATATTGTTTAAAAAGTTGAATATTTGTGGTTTAACAACAAACTTGAGATCAGCAATTGGAAGCAAAACTATTAAGTTGTATATTTCTAAAAAATAATAACATAAATAAATATGCTTATATATATATATATATATATATATATATATATATATATATATATAATTTTTATTTTATTTTTTTAAATATAAAGCATCTGCAGGTTTAAAGAAAAGCAAAGCTGAAGCAATAAGCTGCAAGAAAATTAAATGTTTGAAGCTTTTAAGTTTGACAAATATCACTTTTGTGTTGTTTAACAGCTAAACACGTATAATGGATTTTCTCTGAATAAATTAGAAACGTTTGTCCATACAGGTCTTTAATTTCATTTGAGCTCGTAATTTTCCGCGTTAATTAAAACACTGATCTTGTTTATAGCCACATTAATAAATTAAAATGAGCAAAACAAAAAAATAAATAAAAATAAATTTATTTTAGTTAACTCTTTTGGGCTTGTTTTAAACGCTTTTATTTGATTAGACCAGTATTTTCCTCCTAAACCCAAATTTGACACGTTTGGTTGAAGTGTGTAATCAGACAGCCTGACGTCACTTCCGTCACTTTTATCCCAGGCCAAAGGGCCGCCACAATCTCTCTGTACGCACAACCAGAAACATTTACGGTTCAAAGTACTGGAATTTGTTTTCTCGCTCTTTTCGTGGGAGGTTATTGCAGCAGAGCCGTCCGTAATGAGCCGGAAGCAAATTACTGCGTCGGCTCGCAGAGTTCTGGATGTTGAACTCTGACCAGGCAGCTGCAACAGAGAAAAAAAGTTTTCCTAACATGACAGCAGAGGACAAAAATGAAAACGCTCACCCCTCTCTGACGGCGCTTTACTCCCTTCTTCATCCCGGCTAACTTGGGTGATTATTGAGGACGGGTTGTCCATCACGTCCAGGTCCGGACCTCACGCTTTAAACTTCGGGATTGTTTCGCCGACTCCGGTGCTGCTGCGTGAACCGAACATGTACGAAAACAAAACCGAAAGACCCCGGAAAAGTTGCAAAACAGTCGCCTACAGCGCGTCCATTACCCCAGCCGTAGGGTCCGCTCGGTAAGCCGCTGACGTGGGAAGTTATAAAGTTACCAAACATTAGTTTGGAAGAGTTGGCAACTTTGATTCAACATGGTGCTCAAGTCCCGTTCGCAGTTTCAAGATCCAAACATGGAGGTTTCAAGGCGCCCCGCTTTCACTTAAAGTGGCGCAGTAAGAGGGAACGGCTGTCAGCGACACTCCGCCTCACTGCGGCCACACATTTAGCGACGGTCCCTTAAAGGCAAACAGGACAAAGTTGCTCCAAAAGTTACACCATGTTCTTTTAAGTCCAACGTGTTCCCTCTAACGCCATAAAAAAGTAAAACAAACAAGAGACAAACATTTTACCGTGTAGACTGGGTAAAGTTAAAGCAATGGGTTACGATCTAAACGTGATGTCAAAACACAATTATCGGTAAATAACGCTAAGAAAGCAAACTCATCTTACGTTACCGTCAGTAATGTTTTTTTAAGGCTTAGGTTGCCGTATGTTGCAACTATAATCGCCGGCGGTAAAAACAACCTCGGGCATTTTTTTCTTTTTTAAACTTTTTTTTTTTTACTTTGAAAGTGGCAGCAGCAAAGAAACGCCCAGTTTGGGCCTCCTTGAAACTGCCTATACTAAGGGAGCGTCGCGAAAAGTGTCTGTTTACTGTCCTCGTAATCAGTTAGTCTTTTTTTAAATAAACAAAGACAGAAATATCGAAAAACCCGTGTTGCTTTTTTGATATGTTTGAGCAAAACACTTTCCCCCTTTGGAATTAAACAAATTAGGGTGAAAAAGTTTACTAACTACCTGTCAAACAATAACAAACGTTATTGTTTGACAGGTAATATTTTTATATTTATAGTAATCATCTTTATTGTCATTGCAGCATATATTCAAGTGAAATTTGTCCTCTGCTTTTAATCTATCGCTCAGGGAGTTGTAGGCTGCGACTGTGCCATGCCCGGAGAGCATTCTTGTTGATGATTGATTACTATTAAGTCACTTCTGCTTTAATCTTTTCTGCTCGTTTCAATATATTATTGGTAATTTTACCCCTTTTTAAAAAGTTGTTATCAAAATAAAGTCTCAGTATATTTTTTGTTTTAAATGTATCTATTGTTATTAAAGTAATGTAAGAAGGTAAATTGAATTTAAATGGAAAATATCAAGCATCCCTTGAAGGTGTCACAAGATTTTAAACCTATGCAATCTCATTTAACTCTCTCTTACCTCCATTATGCAGCATTACACAAACTGTCTGATTACTATTTACTAAAAACATAAGCAGATAAGTTGTTTTCGGTACATGTAAAGTATTTTCAAGGAATTATGGGATGGCCATAGAAACACACAATTCTTCCATATAGTTCAAACAATTGTATGGCATGTTCTGAAAGCTGTGTATTAGAATTTATTCATATTTATTTTGGTTCTGATCCCAATTGGAGCCCATTGATAATTTTAATGACGGACAGTACACAATGACACAAATTAAGAAAAGCTGAATTAATTCAAAATAAATGTATTTTTGGTATGGAAAATGGACAAAAGTTTGTATTAGTTTTGTATCAGTGTTAGTTATAATGAATGGGTGTGAGGTCTAGACTACAGTAAGATGCTCCTTGAGCGATGTGGACTTAGCTACGAGGGTGCTTGTCTCCAGCAAGCTACACATTTGACCGGGACAACGCAGTCTTTTTTGGCCCCCCTCTACACCTGCCACCACACACACACTGGCACACACACACACACACACACACACACACACACACACACACACACACACACACACACACACACACACACACACACACACACACAGTTAAGGGCAATTTATTCATGTCCTTCCTGTGGGAGGAAAACAAAATATCTGGGGAGAACCTATGAATGGTAGTGGAGAACATACAAACTTCACACAATAGGATTTGAATCCAGGACCTTCTTGCTGCTACACAGCCTTGCTACCAACTATACCACCTTGCAACGTAAATCTACATGCGAATTGTGATTGCCCCTGCTATGAAGTTAAATTTACAGCTTCTACTGTATATTTTTAATTGTCATGTGACAGCTTAGACTTTGGGCTATTATCGTGCTTTGTGCACATATTTGTTAGGATGAAAACATGATTTTAGGCCTAATTTCATAACAAATCATTTTGATAGTAAAACCTTTGTTGTTTCAACATCTGTCAGGGTCTGGTATCTACTTTTCTGTGATTTCTTGATCTTTTAAAATATGATAAAACAAAAGAAGTTAATTCCATTTTATACTACCTTGGGAGCCCCCGCGACCCCATGAGGGATTAAGCGGTTTGGAAAATGGATGGATGGATGGACTACCTTGGGAGCATAGTTGAGATGTGAGGACCCTACCTCGATGTGCTTTTGTACATGTCAAAGCATATTTCATACTGTAACTTATATGTGTGGTGTAATTCATGTTTGCTTGACTCTGGGGATAGGTTCTACTGAAATGGGTTATGATACGAAATATTTATGAATGGGTAAAATAAACCTACCTATAAAAATAACATATGAATTGATTTTTTACTACACATACAGTTTGGCCCAGAAATATTTAGACAATGACAAATTGTCCAAATATTGTTTATAAAAACATATTCGGGATAACATCAAAGATCAACGAAAACAAACATTTTGATGAGATTAACTTGCCTGATGTTGGTCTGTGGGCTTCCATAAACCCAAAAACTACACTTAAAAACAGCGAATATTTCCAAATATTTTATTACATACTGTCTCATAAAAACATGTCAATCTTTTTCCACATATAACCACTGCAAATAGGTACATTTACAAATCTTGAACCATTCGAGGTCATACAAAAAGGCTGGAAGAGCAAAACACAAGACATTCAGATGTTACAAGAAATCCATGTATATTTGCCAATGTACTGTATGCACAAATGAGTTGTCTCTTGTAACAACCAGATACTGCAACCAGCTGATGAAGACACACATTGAAGATCAGCATCTTGACGTTTATTCGAGGCACTGGCTGGACGACCATGATTTAAGCAACCAGATCAACCAAATTTTTATACAGACAAAACACTGCAACTATGCGGTACGTTACATTTTAGGGAAAATCTACTGTTCACAGCTGGATCACGGTTAAAGAGTCGAGGCCTGATCACAGAGCAAGAAGCTGTAGGACAGATTCCCGTATATTCCACAAACATGTTCCTTATTCAGTTTTTGTTGCCTCGCTGCTAAATTGAAAAGTGACTCAAAAATGCACACACACACACACACACACACACACTCACACCATATCCACGTTTAATGTACATAGTGAGGACCGTGCCTTGTCTTTCATAGACTTCCATTCATCTACAAGCCTTTCTGTGGCCTTACACTGACCTTATCTCTGACGCTAACATTTACCGGTTTATACCTAGCCCAAACCGTAACCTAAACTTATTTGACACCTTAGCCCTAAACCTAACCTCTAGCTCAGAAAAAAAGTGAGGACTTTTTTTTGGTCCTCACTTTACATTAAAGTCCTCATTTTACTAGTAAAACGAGCAAACAACTATCTCACTCAGCTGCATGTACAAGAACACACACACACACATGCAAATAAATTAACATGAAAAAGTAAACATTTCAAAAAAGAGAAAACAATCTTTTGGGGGTTCTAAAATGTGAATAAATGCTAAATACAGTAGGTAAGGAGCTTCAATCATAGTACTTTAATATGACGTTTACTAAAGAACTGCATGGCAAAAACAGATTTTTTAAATAAAACTACATAAAGATAGCTTGTGCAGATTGGAACCTCACACCGACTCTAAGGCAAATAAAACTGTGCACTGTCAGAATGCACAAAATGACTGAGAGGCTGCGCTGTCAAGAAAAAACCACAGATCTTGATATAATTTTAATACTTGAGTAGTTTAATACATGAGTAGTTTGTGAATGAATCAATTCTGCCGGTCTGCATTGCAAGATGCAGCACCTGCTGATTCTTGAATAGTTCCAAAAGAACACGTGGACTCCTGTGTGAATCCACCTGTACTTTTCCTCAACAGTTTCTATGGATCAGTAGTTCTTTTAGGGGCAGATCCGACTCTACAAAATCCAGCCCGGCCATTCACTGTGGGCTGGATAAATGTGGTGAGGTGCCAGACAGAGGGCTGCGTGGTGAGCCCTGGTATGTGCGCAGCAGCACCTTGTGCTTAGTGGCACTCTCCATGCGACGACTCTGCTGCTCCACCAGGAACTCCTTCAGTCGGCTGGATGTGAAGGTGAGCGTCTGTCTCCTAAGCTTCATCAGGTAAGAGTCCTGCAGCCAGCCCTGTGTAAAGCAGTCTCGTGTATTTGGACGAGCCCTGAAAACACAAAAAAGGTCATTTTAAACTCTTCTTTCTTATAAATCTCATTGGTTTTTATCACACTTTACTAAAATAAATTAGCAGTCACCATGGATAACTGCTCAACATCTTCTTGAGAAAAATGGAGGCACTTTGGGAGACATTTGGGTAGAGTTTGGTTGGGTCAAACTCGGCTGCCAGAATTTTAGATTCAACTCGTCGAGGATCCTTATCTTCAAAAGGCTGTCGGCCGCTAAGCCTGAATGAAAAAAGGAACAAACAATATTAAAAGTTTGATAGCAGCCACAGAGCATCCCATCACACTGAGCCATTAACAGTTTATACTATAAGGTGGGTTGAGTAACGTAAACCGACAGAGGTAAACAAAGTTTCTTTAAAATGTCTTTCAAAACTGTAAGTGGTTTTGCATCTTACAGGTTTTGCATTTGACTGTTATTTAACTGGTTATTTGCTTTTTCAGTCAAATGCATTCCAATAAAGATTAAAGTTCCAGACTTACATTTAATTACATATTTTATGGATGGACTGATGATTTTTTGTTCTAACTAAGTGATGCAGTACTCGAGGTATCTTTAGAACATGATCTATGATTGGACTGTTTTGATCTAGTTAGTGATATTAGCTTAATCTAAACCTTCAACTAGTATATTTAGACCCAACCAAATGATTCAGGGAAGTGTTTCCTATGTTCACTGTCCCCATTTTAGGTGTGATCAATACTTAAAATGATTTGGAAACAGATATGTCCCATAAGCTTTTAAGGTAATGTTGTGGTATTACATACTATTTTAAGTTATTTAAAGTTTAATAAATAACTCTTGGTCTGTTAGGTATTGTCCTGTGAATGTCAGCACAAACAGCTGATATCAGGACAGCAGTTGAAAGGGTGATTCAAGCACTAACATTCTTTTAACAGCAAACTCTGCACACATATAGAATAAAGCAGGGACAAGTTCAAGAATTTATTAACATAAATAAAATGAACATCCAGAGAACATCACTATATAATGTTGTTTATCTGAATTAACACTATATTTCAATCAACAAATCCTCTCCACTAGGCTAGTGAAATTTAACTAAACTACTAAGCAAAATTAAGATAAAAAGATGCTAAGAAAATATGTACACAAAAGAAACAAAAAGGACAAAAATAAGAGTTGAAAACCATCATCAGCATGATTCAGAGAATCCTGATTCACTGCAGATCTAAGTTAGAGAACTAAAGTTAATCTTAAACAATATGGAATGAAATGAAACTAGCTTGACTAATTTAGAACAACATTTGGTATGTGTTTCAACCCGTTCACAACGCAAATCCCGAGTTAAACAAAACATTATTTGAGGAAATAACATCTTAAAGAATGATTTGCTTGGTAAAAACAATAGCCTATATGACACTTGATTTTATTAATGCAATTATTCCTCCGGGAATCTAGTGGGCGCTGTAGCGAACAGTCGCTTGATGGGTTAATCCTAAAGTTTTACAAAACACCATTAAATTGACTTTAATGTTACATATTAATTTGGTAATTGTAGCACTATTGAATGATGCCGGAGCGAAACGAAAACAAGCCTTATATCTAAAATGAACCGTAGTTGCATTGACTCGATGGTAGCACTAATGTTATCCGGGAAGCTAATAGCGCTATGCTAGCAGACATTCGGTGCTAATTTAGACCTTAAGCTCCATTTGGTCGGAATAAGCGGACCAGAAAACACAAACATTAATATTCCTTAAAAAAAAAAAACTTATGGAAATAAAGTTTGTTATAATTGTAAAAACATACTCATACCACATCAGCAAAGCTTGGTTTTCAGGAAGCTATCGTGTTAGCTCCAGGTGTAAAACACATTAAGTAAACCACTATAAATTTTCTCTGTTTATTTCTCTGCCAAACCTCTGACGTTGTCTCTGGTTGTGATGACAGGACGCCCGGTTGCAGTTTATTACCACCATGTAACACACACATTTCCCTGACTTCACGCGCACACAATTTTTTCCCTTCCATTGCAGGAGGTAGAATATGTTAGATACTTTGGGAATTCTCTGCCCTCTGAATCTCTGAGAAAGGCTTCCTTTTTGCCATTAAACGCACAACATTCATTCGATCAGAATCAGTCAGTTTTGTTGGCCATAACGCGAGATCATTGAAATTAACGATGTGATCCATCTCTGAGCAACTATGCGCAGACTATCCAATTGGGCAGTAAGCCTCTCCACCTGCACTGTCTCTGTTATCACTAGGGATGGCTCTTTCTGTCTCCTCCTCAAACACACGCTGGGTCCCCCCCTTCCCAGTATCATGAAACTGTTGACCTTTCGGGTTTTGTGATTTTTATTTTATTATTACAATTTAATATTAATAATAATGTTATGTTCATAGTGTTTTTTTCTAATCCACCTCTTATATCTTTCAATCCTTATGTAATTTTGTCTGTGTTGTGTGCACCTGCCTATTGCTTTAATCCTATAAATTTCTCCGTTGTGGGATAAATAAAGGATTAGTTAATGTTATCTTATCTTAAATAACACTTTTTAATAGGATATATGTACTGGGTTCTTTCAAGGTCTTAATTACATTTTCTGTGTGGGCTTCAGTAACATATGATAGATAATATCTACTTTGAAAGTTAACATGAACTGCTGCTCAAGATGACCACTCTTATCTACCTGGATGTTCTCTGGAGGACTGAAACGCCTCAGTCAGTGATGTCAGTCTGTGGGTCTGGGTCTGTTTCATCTCCTCTCTCCATTTCTGTCGCTTGACGTTTTCTTGATCATGGTTTTTCGCGTGCTTAGATAAATTTGTTGTGAGCTGAGTGGGCGGGCCAGGCTGAGCCTGTGTGCTGATTGGGTGGCGCCGCTCAGCCATGTACCAGAGGGGAGGGGGAGCAGCAAAGTGCCGTGACACAGACAGCACACGTGCTGACTGCAGCAGACGCAGAGACGTTGGGGAAGCTGCTGCAGTCGCGTGCGCACTGACTGACACTCTGACCATTTGTCAGAGTATCAGTTCTGACCCGTTTGTCCCCCCCTGTCGGCGGGGATTTTAAGGGCTGCGGATGATCAGTTCACAAAGCTGTTTCGGCTTCTTTCACGGCTTGTGGCCATCAGTAATTCCTACTGCAGTTAATGTTAACAGAGGAGCAGGAAGAGTGATCAGAGTTAAATCCTTTTGGTCTTAACCAGTGGTGAAAGTAAGCCGGTTCGGTCCAGTACTACGTTCGCAGGAGGCAAGAGGGGAGAGCGGTTGCCATATAAAGCCTTCATTCAAAACCAGTAATGGCTGCACGTTGGATCATAAAACAGATCCGCTAACCAGATGCAGTCCAAAACACCACTTAGTCTATTTATAAGTTTCTTTTTTATTCATTCTGAATTGTTTCTGAAGTATATGTATGTCGTGGTGGTGCTGCTGAGGGCAGCTGTCACCTTGCGCTTGAATTCAGATGGGCATAATTAAGTTACATGTAATTGAGGTGTGCACTTTTAAGGGACTTGGGGAAAACGTTGGGCCATATAGGCTTGATGAAACTCAGTCTCATTCACCAATGAGACCTACATTGATAGACAAACCCGTTGATTAATGATAATCGGTAGTGTTTTCATTGCCAGGATGTGAATCTGTGCCTTTTATAATCAACTACAATATTTTCTTATTAAAATCAGAGAAAAAAAGATTGTGTAGGCTGTTGAGCTGTTTTTGAAAAATGTCTATTTGCTAAACAACCATATTTCCCCCTTTTCTAAAACTATAAATATTCTCAACTCAACATTATTTATGCAATCTAAAAAAATAGTAATTCAAAACACAATAAAAACTTCAAAAGCTAACATCTCAAACTGGGGAAGAAAATGTTTTTTAAAAGAATATTAAACACAGGAAGTGAAATGGCTTGCCTGATATGTAAAGTTACTTAAATCCAGAGGTTTGTGCAATGACAGAGCAAGTGTGGTTATCTCTTTGCACTCTTTGTTTGTTTATCAGATGACTAAATATGTATCTGCAGACCTGAGCAAACAAGAGGGAGCATGCATATGCAGGAGGTCTGACAGATCCTGAAGAGGAAGCCACGAAGACCAGTAGCCAATGAATTGCTGCTAAAACTGGAGAAATGTGCTCTAATTTTCTGGTAGCAGTTAAAAGAAGAGAAGCAGCATTTTGGACCAGCTGCAGCCAAGCCACAAGAGTTTTGTTAAACCTAGAGTAAAGGGCAGTGCAATAATCTAAGCAAGTTGTAATTAAAACATAGATTAAAATATTTAGTCAGCTGTCTTAGTTTGAAAAAAACTGGACCAGACCACATATTTTAGCTGAGCATCACAGTTAAGATTACCGTATTCTCAAGTCTTACACTCAGGTCTGTTGCAGTCAGTGTCAGATACTGACTTTAAGGTTCCAGGTCAACACTGATGTTAGAGAGGTCAATGCGCCAAAACAAAATAAATATTTGATAATTTTATTTTTAGAGCAACTATTTTCCTTTTTAGTGTCATAAAAGTCTGACTGTCTTCTGCCTAGAAATTAAGGCTAAAGACTGGTTTCTTATAACTGACTCCAAAGGGATGGGGTAAAGAGAGAAGAGGCCAAGCATGGAGCATTAAGGCAGTCTGCATGAGTGGTACTCTGTAATAAAAAAAAAAAAAAAAGCAGTTCTCCATTCTTAAAAAAAGGAATGTACTGTAATAAAATTACTTTATTACTTTATTCAGTGATTATTTGTACATTTGGGGTCTGTTTCATTTGATCCATTCTTGGGAGTCTATCTAGAAACAAAATATATTTTACAAGAATAAAGCAGACAACTGGAATGGACTCAGGAATGTGGAGTTTTGGTGGCAGCAAACAGCATTTCTGGAGATGAGGGACAATCAGAATAAATGGCATTTTCGTCAGAAATCTGGAAACAACCGTTTAGTTTTTTGAGAAGGTGCAGTATTGAGTGTAAATGTTGTGAATGGAGTTTAAACAAGTGATTCTCATCATATTAGGCAGTATTGGTATGTAGAAACGATCACGGGAGAACAGTTGTGTTTTATCCCACTAACTGAACAATAACATGTTGATGCTTCTCTTTCACTTTTCAACAAAAGTAAAACATGTCTACTTGTAAAAATTAAATCCAAAAAACACTGTGAACACTAATAATTTGATTTGGAGATGTGTTTTCTTTATGTATTTTACCTTTGCAATGTGATTTGTAATTTTATAGTACTTTTATATGGGTCTTAAATTTGTAACTTTGAATTCGCACAAGCAAATTAAAGTTTTTAACTTGTTCTTGTCATGATTTGTCTTGGATGAACCCAGAACACAGCACACACACAGAGCTAGTTTCCAGAGTTTATTGAAGCAGCAAGAAGTGGATGATGAAAGCCAGAGTCATTTACCAGATGGAGGTTGCAGGGGTACAGGAACTGGCAGACGGGAACAGGAACAGGACACAAGCAAGAACAGGACAGTCATGATGTTCAGAGGACTGGAGACGAACCGGTCCCTATGGACAAACTGAGGTGAGTTCTTATAGAGACGTGAGCAGGTGGAATGAGTCCAAGGTTGATTGCAGCCTGACAGGTGTTCCCAATCAGGGCTGCACTGGGGAAGGAGCAAGAACTGTTCAGAATGCAGCCTTCAGACTGCATCATGACATTAACCCCCCCCCCCCACCTCGAGGTCGGCCTCCAGACGACCAATAGCCTCCTTGCCTGGGCGGCTGGAGGGGGGTATCCGGATGGGGGGCAAAACCTAAACGAAAGCTGCAACCCATCGGGCGCAGGAACCTCACAGGCGCAGAAACTCAGGAGCGCAGGATCCCTTGTCGGCGCAGAAACCAAGTGGAAGCGGGGAAGGCGTCGGAACCCATGAGCGCAGGACCCTCTGTAAGCGCAGAACCCTTGAGAGTGCCGGAACCTTTGAGAGCGCCCGAACCAGAGGCGGGCGTCACAACAGCGACCCTGGGGAGACGAACCAGAGGCGGGGCGTCACAACAGCGACCCAGGCGAGACGAACCAGAGGCGGGGCATCGCGAACAGCGATCCCGGCGAGACGAACCAGAAGCGAGGCGTCGCAGAACAGCGACCAAGGTGACAGGAATCCAGTTCTGCCAGCTCCTGTATCAAGCTCTGTGTGTGACTGAGTTCATCCTTTGCGCGGTTCGTTCTGTCATGATTTGTCTTCGATGAACCCAGAACACAGCACACACACACACACACAGAGCTGGTTTCCAGAGTTTATTGAAGCAGCAAGAAGTGGATGATGAAAGCCAGAGTCATTTTACCAGACGGAGGTTGCAGGGGTACAGGAACTGGCAGATAGGACCAGGACACGAGCAAGAACAGGACAGTCATGATGTTCAGAGGACTGGAGACGAACCGGTCCCTATGGACAAACTGAGGTGAGTTCTTATAGAGACGTGAGCAGGTGGAATGAGTCCAAGGTTGATTGCAGCCTGACAGGTGTTCCCAATCAGGGCTGCACTGGGGAAGGAGCAAGAACTGTTCAGAATGCAGCCTTCAGGCTGCATCATGACAGTTCTCCTGGATCAAAAGCCTGACCAGGGATGGGGGCTGCAAATTAGCATTCTTCTAAAAGCTCAATGTACGCTGCATCAGTTACCCATCGGTAACAATGTTTTAGTTGTACTGTCTCTGTTAAAGTAAATTAAATTAAATTAAATGACTTTTCCAGTGGCCCGTAGTTCATCTCATTTATTAGATGATTTTATTTCAATCTGCTTTGAAATTATGGTATTAAATAGATTCCCCCTGGCTAGTACAACACATCTGGAACCATTTTTCAAAGTTCACGTGTCTGGAATCCTGACTGACTTTTCAAATTCAAATTATGATCTTTTAGGGTATTTAAGTAGAAGTAACAAGGCCAAGATGAAACTTACATGATGTAGGTGACAACTCCAACGGTCCAAATATCAGCAGGAGGACCAACAACTTCACCCTTTACCATCTCAGGAGCTTATCAGAAAGAAGACATTTCATAATCAAATATTATTGGCTTTTATTTTAAAGTGTGAAGCAGATGTTCTAAAATGTATCCTTACCCATGTACTCCAGTGTTCCTGTTTCTGTGCCCCGGGGTTCCAGGTTAAGAGGGTTAAAACTCTGAGCACTGCCAAAGTCTACTAACTTAATGACATTTAGGTTGGTCACTAAGATGTTTTCGGGCTTGAGGTCTAAGTGGAGGACTCTGCAATTATGGAGGTACTCCACAGCCTGGAGAATCTGAACCAGGTAGCCAACCACATCATCCTCGGAGTACCGAAACCTGAAGTAACCACAAAATGAACATTTCAAAAGGTGCCAGAGTCTATGCATTTCAGTTTGATATATCTTGTTTTCTACCTGTCAGTGAGGCTGTACAGCAGCTCTTTGCCAGTGCAGTACTCAGCCACCAGCACAAGGTAGCGAGGTGTGACGTAGGCCTCATGGAGAGCCATAACCTTCTCATTATGAAGCGACTTCAGGATCTCGTACTCCTTAAGCACTACCTGCTTGTTCTCCTGGGTGTACGGAATGATTTTGGCCATGTAGCTTTTCCCTGTTGCGTTCTCCCTGCACTCACGGATCACCCCAAACCGACCTCTGAATGAGGGAAACAGAGTAGTTTTTGTTACAAAACCTACAAATGTGAATTTATCTTTATCTACATTTATCTAAATTAGAACCCCCTAAGACAACCTGTGTGTTTTCTAACATTGGAACACAAATTTTCATAACCTTCTACCAACTATGAATGAGGGTGGTAAAAGAGATATGGTTTATTGTAGAACTTTTTCCCCAAGATAAATAAAAAAAATATTTGGAATTTGCTTATTAAAGAACTGAATATTTCTTGGGATGTCCTAATTTTTTCAAATTGACTGCAGTAAAATGCAGTAAATTAGTCCTTTCTCTGTCTAACCTGGCCTTCTCATCTAGGAAGGTGTATGGTTTCTGTGGAACTCCTTGTCGCAGGGCAGTAGACGGCGTGATGCTTCCAGATGGAGTGCCTCTGGTTGGGGTGCTGGCCCCATCGGCGATGGGGCTCAGGCTGGAGGTCTGAAGCACTTGAGGGGAAAAAGACACTGGAGTGGGAACCACGTGTGCGGTGGCAGCAGTCGTGGGGATGTAGGTGGGCACTGATGCAATTAAAGATTTCGTAGGGGTGGAAGGTGGGGTTACAAGAGGAGGTGGGGATATGATTGGGGTCTGGGTCATAGGGGTCACCACATTTATTGGACTCTGGGGCTTCAGTGAAACAAAAGATGGCGAGGCTTTGACTGTTGCAGAGGATGGCAGAGTGCTGCATTCTTTTTCCTCAGGAGTGGTGCTTGCAGACAGTAATGGAGGACTTGTTGGAAGGTTAGAGGTCAGAGAAGAGGGAGGAGCGGAGGAAGTTGAAGTGGAGGTGATTCTGACTTCAGGGGGGGGTTTGGGCTGAGAGTTTGTTAGCACTAGTTCTGGAGGAGCTGGGACTGTTTTTACAATGGCGACTGCAGGTGAAGCCCCTCCTCCTGTACAACAGATAGAAAACATTGATCATTGTGAAATATTGGCCTTATATTTCATGATATGCAAACAATATCTGGATTTCTCATAGTTATTCTCATTTAGTTTGTTGTCAGTGATTTGCTCTTCCGGCTTCCTATCGTTTGTCTGTTTTTGATTTATTGGCTTTATTGCATTTAGCTGTAGGTCATCCAGCTTCAACATTAGGGTTAGCGTTTCTTTCAGTATAGCACAATATTTTTGTAATTAACCATTTACAATTAACTACTTAACATTTGTTTCTTTGAAACAAATCTAAAAAATATATGCTTTCCTATGACAAAGGACAGTAGTTTATAATGCAAGAAGAACGTTTGGATTTTAATTGCATTAAGTCAATTGTGTGATCAAACAAAAGCAACAAATGAAAAAAAGTACAAATTTATGACACAATAAATGTAACCTAAGACCTAGTATGACAATCTAGCTCATACAATTTGCCACCACATTCCTGACACATGATACATACTGTTAATCTGTTGTATTCTGTTTTTACATGGAGCACTGCACAATAGTTTGCTTAAATGTACATTGTGAACGTGCAGTTGAATGACAATAAAGTCTAAGTCATTCAACATTTATTAATGGTTGTTTTATGCTACAAATAGGTCCTTAGATCATTTATTGTCATGTTTAAACCATTTTATTTTATAGAGTTTAATATTTAAAGAAAACAAATACCACAATCATCTCCTTGCTTACTTCACAAACAGACAGACAGAAAGATAGATAGATATCCATCCATTCATTTTCCTACACGTTTATCCCTGTTGGGGTCACGAGGGGTGAAGGTGCCCATCTCCAGCTATCAATGGGCAACACAGAGACAGACAGGACAAACAAGCATTCGCACACATTCACACCTAAGGAGAATTTAGAGAGGCCAATTAACCTAACAGTCATGGTTTCTTATGGACTATGGGAGGAAGCCGGAGAACCTGTGCATGCACAGGGAGAACATGCAAATCCCATGCAGAAAGACCCAGGGTGGACTCGAACCCAGGACCTACTTGCTGCAAGGCAACAGTGCCACCCATTGCACAGCCCGATAGAGATATTTATTTATTTATTCTTTTAATTTTTTTATTGGTGGCTGAAGGGAAAATGTGCCGCAAACAGCTGAATGTGGCACAAAAGGCTGTAGTAAAAGAAAAATCCTGCAAGTACCAAACACAGCAGCAATGTAGAAAAACATCTGCAAACGCCCTAAAAAAATGGAAGTTGGCCCTACCACTAGGGGGAGTCAACCAACAGGGGAACAGGCCCTAAGTAAAGACATAATTGTGATGCCAAGAAAAAAGTTGTTGGGAAGAAAGAAAAGTTACGTTTTTGTTCGTGTCTTATTTAAACATTTTGGCCATAGTCTTTTACAGTATCATAGTACCTCAGCATATTTACATCAGTAATATTAGCGTGCTTGTCTTTTCTGAGTTGCCCCACTCTCCTAAGGGTCTGCCACATTTCAGTTCTTTTCAAACAAGTTTGCAGCTTTTTTTTTTTTAAGTTGCTGCTGTTTTAGCTACTTGCAGCACTTTTGATTTTGCTTATATTTTCTGTGATTGAAGTATTTTTTTCTTTTGCATTTGTTATGTTTTGAAATTGTCATTCATCCTGTTTTCTGTGATTGCAGCATTTCTAAACGTATTTATTTATAGCATTTGCTGTGTTTTTGAGTAAGCAGTAATTATGTGTCTGCTGTGCATTTGGCTATTTGTGGCACATTCAGTTGTTTGCTGTGTGCTTGCCCCTGTCAGCTGCTGGAGTTTTCTGACAGTTTTTCTATTCGTTATGTCTTTTCACAAAATATCCACATTTAAAATATTTTTATTTTCCATATTAGCATGTTAATCCACCTGTTGATTCCAGGCTGACTGGAGGAGAGCAATTGCTGTGAGGACCTTGTCCTGCCTTGTTGACACAGGAGACTCTAAACCTAATATTGCCCTCTGGAGGCAGGTCAGTGACATTGTAGTAGCAGTCAGCTATTCCAGTGGACACAGTTGCCCAAACAGAATCACCTGCAGAACAAGAAAATATTATGAACAATTTATAATGTCTCAGCAAACTGTTAGCTCTTGTGTAAAAGTTACACAAAAAAATAAATAAGCAAGTTTGGGCTTCCACGACATCCTGCAGGTATAGACCAGGGGTTCCCAAAGTGGAGGTCGGGACCACCCGGGAGGTCATGAGACAAATTTTGGGAGTCACAAGATGATTTGATGCTGATGTGCTAAAAATGTTTCTTACAAAAATATGACATAATATTTGTAATTTTCCAACTTTATTCTTGGAATATTATGATTTTATTTGGATGCCACTTCCAAAAGGGGTTCACCAATATCTGGCGCTGGGATTTTTTTGGGGTCACAGGCTGTAAAGTTTGGGAACTCCTGCTCTGGACAATGGATGGTTGGAAGTTCAAGCTTAAAAAACATCTTGATATGCAAGTCAATGCTTAGTTAAGCTTCTGGCACAGTCTGGTCTAGTAAAATTCTAAACTAGAATAAAAATGTTCAATACTGTCCAGACTTTTCAAGACTGAAATTTCCAGAGTTCTCACATGTTTCCCTATTTTGAAATATGACATACAAAAGTTGCAATGAAATTATAGAAGCTATTAAACACAGGGAGAGAAGAAGGAAGAAAGAAAGAAAGAAAGAAAGAAAGAAAGAAAGAAAGAAAGAAGGAAGGAAGGAAGGAAGGAAGGAAGGAAGGAAGGAAGGAAGGAAGGAAGGAAGGAAGGAAGGAAGGAAGGAAGGAAGGAAGGAAGGAAGGAAGGAAGGAAGGAAGGAAGGAAGGAAGGAAGGAAGGAAGGAAGGAAGGTTGAAAAGAAGACAACAGAAGATATGAAGAAAGATGTGGAAAAAATAAAGTTACCGGAAAGGAAAAAAAGAAGGCTACAAGGACTCCAAGAAGGAAGGAAGGATGGCAAAAAGGATTAAATGAAAGCAATGAGACACCTGAGGACATAATAAGGGAAGTAAGCGAGTACACAACTCGAAGGACATGAGAAAGGAAGGATATAAAGAAGGAAGTGAGGACACAAGAAAGGAAGGAGTGAAGGACCATAGGACGAAAAGGAAGTAAAGGAAGAAAGAGTGGAAGGAGGGACAAAAGGAAATACACAAGCATGAAACAAAGGAAGGGAAATATACAATGAAAAATATAAGAACATGAGGGAGGGAAGGAAGGACATGAAAAAACAAGGAGACAAGGAAGAAAGCACATAAGGACATGTTAGTTGTTAAATTTGGGTAACCTTTTGCTAAATGTTAAAGCTCATTTAATTAGACTGTGTGAAGTTCTTACTGGAACAACCGTCCCTGTGATTTAGATGTGTACCTACACTTAGCCAGCTCAAGACACTCACAGAATAACACATGCAATAAAACAAATAATGCTACCATAGTTAGGGTTCGGCCTGTAACTGGGGGAGAAGAAGGAAGGGGATGAGGAGATAAATGCGTGTAAATGCCTTTGTTCTGCCCCTTTTTGCCCTTGGAACACGTGTGGTTAAAGAAATATATTACAAAGAAAGGATGCAATATTTAGAAAATGACAATCAAATAAATGCCTTAAACTAAATTCCAGACTCTTCCACTCTACTAGGAACCTTGTTCCTAGGTAGAGTCTGTGTCCCCATATTTCTATCCAGCACATTATGAGATACTGATGATTCAGTGTGTAATGACAGAAAGCTCTGGTAAAATCTTTATCCACTTGAAAGCTGACTCATTGGGTGTCATTAAAAGGGTCTTTATGGATTGGGAAGCTTATTTCCCAGCAGCATCATTCGCATTCAGAGACTGTCAAATGTCGAAACCTCCTCCGGCTCTGAAATGATTCAGTGTTATTTATTTCCAACGTCAGACATGTAACTGACAGCAGCACAGGGCAAGGCAGTAAAAACACATTTTATGCAAGACACAGTGAGGAATTATCACAAGATGTTTTCTGACTCGCTCACCTTCGATTTTTCTTTCCAGTGAGTAGCTGCATGGAGATTTTGTTTCTGACGGCTTCCATAGAACCAAAGCTGTGTTGTTGTATGTCTGAGCTACTTCAGGGGTCCCAGGTCGCTTTGGGACAGCTTGAGCAACGAGACAAAAAAGTGATGGGGGGGGGGGGGGGGGGGTGGATGACAAATGAAGTTAGTATTTATTGGAAAAATGGAATGGGCATTTCTTAATTCTTACACGCTATTGTGCAAGAATATTGTTGAGGAAAACCAAATAATAATAATATTATCAGCTTTATTGTCATTGTAACATACATTCCAATGAAATTTATCCTCTGCATTTATTCCATCCCTCAGGGAGCAGTGGGCTGCCACTGTGCGACACCAGAGGAGCATTTGGGGGCCAAGGGTCTTGCTCAGGGACCCAGAGTGGCAGTCTGTGAGAGCTGAACCAGGAACTTTGCAACCTCTCAGGACACAAGTGCCCTGCTCTCTAACCACTAGACCACTACTCCCAGAAAAACGTTTCCATGCTTCAGCTTTATAAAAACTGTCATTACCTTTGTGCTTTTTTTTTTTACATTTGTAACTGACTTGATGTTACTCTCTCGTATTCCATAATCCCAACTATCAATTCAATTCAATTCAATTCAATTCAATTTATTTATATAGCGCCAAATCATGAAACATGTCATCTCAAGGCACTTTACAAAATCAAGTTCAATCATATTATACAGATTGGGTCAGATTATACAGATTGGTCAAAAATGTCCTATACAAGGACATTATCCTAAGTAATGCTGCTTTAATTTTTACAATTTCTGTTTTTACAGCTAGTGGTAAGTCTGCGGCTTCTTTGTTACTACATACTTCTCTTTTCTCACATAAAACAAACCAAAGAGCTAATAGTGGTGTTTTTTCTCTAATTTCTAAATGCATCTTCCCTTCTTTATGCTGGCTCATACTTCAGTGAAAGTGGCCAACGTTCTACTCAAGCAGTTTTACACAAATTACATTGATGAATCATCAAAGGACAGACTAATAAAAGATAAGCAAGTAAATGTCTACCATTCAGCAGTACTGTGTGATTATTATGTTTCTAGGGCTAACAAGTTATTTAACCTTGGCTGATCCATTACGAAGCTCCATATTAAGGTTAGACAGCAAGGCAATATTATTTGAGAAACACCATTTATAAATAAAGCAATTCAAAGTGCTTGGAAGGAAATTGAACTTAGAGAGATAAAGGAAAGTTATGAACCACAAAAGCGCAACAAATGGTTGTGAGTCTACATACATTTCAGAGTGGTTGAACCAACCAACTACAATATGATATAGTTTGCATACATTTAGCCTTCCTGGCAAACACAAAGGTTAGATGATTTTGTGAAGTTGGTTGCGCTGAGAAGTTCACATGGTCACCATGACAGGAGACAGCAATACAAGTATTGTTAGTGCACTTCAAGATAGCAATTGTGGATGATTTCCTGACAGCAAGTTTTGCTAGCATGTTGCTGCTGATACTACTGACTGCATCAGTTATGCGATTATGCTATTGGCTGTGCTCAAAATTGACCAAACGTTCAAGAGTGCCCTGCAGCGGCGTAAGGGCGCCACCGTTTTTATAATCAAATGCCAGAAGTTCACACGTGAAGTCTAACTAAACCGCCGCAAGTAGCTCCTGAAATGTTTATTGTTTTGATATGCCTGAGTGTAATTCATCTTGTTCATGAGGTGAATAAAATCAAAAACAAAACCAACAGAAAAAATAAAATCATTCCTGAAATCGCTGGAAGTCAGTTCCAACTGGACATGCTCTATCCGAATACCCTTACAGAGAAAGGACTCTTTAGCCAAAGAAAGACATTTTTATTAACTTTTATAGCAGTGTCTCAAAATATTTGTTTAATATAATAGCTTAAAATTATTGTAATTGGGAAAATGGGTAAATTTCTTGTCAGTATTGACGACCCTTACATGTACCTAAGTTCTGCCAGACTTTTTGCTAGTACAATTAAAATTTCTATTACAAATGGTTATTCTCTAGGATGGGGAAAACCAGGAATATTAGATACAACACAGGGTGCTTTTAAATCTGCTGATGGGATGCCCTTCTGTTAAAACTAAGCTCTTGCCTCTTAGATAAAATTTCTTCTGAATTAATCTTCCCCACTAAACAAATCACCATATAAATATTGACCTTGTTAACTCACATACAAACTGAAGACTGCTATTACTACATACTTGTTGAGTCAACATGTATTGATAGCCTTGTTATAAAGCATCAACTTGTGGTAATCAGGTCACAACCAATCTGTTTAATCATACATGCTAAATATAGTTGAACAAAAACAGTGTATTTTGGTCTGTTAGATTATTTTTGTGGCTTTAAAATGCCAGCAATATGATTTGCTTTTTTAAAATTGAGGGCAGCCAAGCACTGCTGCACTCATCACATGGTTTGTTGTTCAGATATGGGGCACACCAGATAATTTCAATCATCATCATTACAACAGAAAAAACATCATTTGTACTAATGAGGTGGAGCATTTTCAAAAAGTAAAACCCCATTAAGCTGACTTCACGTAACGTTAATCTGCTGGTACAGATGTTTCTTTCAGCTGTATTAGTATGCATACAAATATTTTTGCACTTAAAATTCAATGATGTAAAATGTTTCATAATGACAATGATTGTATGTCTTTGAAATGTAAATGAGCGACGGCTCCTCTGTTGAAGAAAGCTCAGCATGTTGTTATTTGCAAACTCATGCATACATTTTACAATTCCCAAATTTCCAACATAAGATAACCACACAAAGTATTTCTATGGCTGTGGGAAAACAAAAAGCACTTACAAGCTACAGAAAGTGTGCAGGAAGTTGTGATAGTAGCAATTGGGTTGGTAGCGACACATTCGTACACCCCAGCGTCTCTGTGACTGCACTTATGAATTGTAAGGAGCTGCCTGCCATCTGGATGGGAGATCCGCACAATCCTGCTGTCTGTCACCTCTAACAGTTTCCGATCTGGAATGCAGGAAAAAAGAAATCAATTTCAGTGTATAAGTGTGTTTGTGTTGTACAAATTGGTTACTTCTGGAATTTAAGTTACCTTTCATCCATGTGATTTCAGGGTGTGGGCTGGCAGCTGGAAGGCAAGTCAGAGTCACAGCTTCCCCCTCTAATAGGATGTGGTCTTTCAGTTTAATGTGGAACACTGGAGCAAAATCGGAGGCAGAGCGGATGAACTGATGGCCTTTTGTCAGACCGTCTTTGGGTGCAATTGAAGGTAAGTCAGATTGGGAGGGAGTTTTCTCTTTCCTGCCCCTGGTCAAGCCCCACCTGTCCCACCGTGATCGTCTATCACTCTCTGAAGCCTTATCGGAATGAATGCTGGAGGTAGACTCAACTGATTCCTCTGATGCAGTGGCACCGGTTTGTTTTGCCAATTGATTTTCAGGAATACCCATTCCTTTCAGTCCACGGCCTTCAGAGTGGGAATGCCGATGGCGGCCAAACAGGGGTGTGCTCCGAACCTCACTGTCTAGTTTTCTCTCTTCTGATTGACTACGGATTTTTGAAGATATTCCTGCAACTTTATTCTCAAACTTATGACGTACTGTTAGAACAGGGGATTCAGAGACCTTATTCAGATCCTTTTGCACTAGGTCTTTTTGACTCCCCCCAGCCTGTTTAGCTTTCCTCTCCTCTGACTGACTCCTTATTTTTGCAGAGATTCCTGCGACTTTAGACTCAAATTTCCGTCTCATGGCAGAAACTGATGACTCCTCAGTTTTTCTTGATTCTCTCTCCTCAGACTGAATCCTTGCTCTACCAGCATTCAGATCCTTTGTATCCAGAGACTTACTGCGACCCATAGCCCATGAAACCCTCTTGTTTACAGCAGTTTCCTGAATATTTGATTGTTTTTCCTCTTTTTTCTCAGTAAATGTCGACCTCTTGCCTCTCAATGAAAACCTCCCTATCCGACCAAGGCTTGTTTCCTGATCTACTTCTCTTAAATCTTGAACAGATTTGGATTTCTCCTGAAGTCCCTTGGATACTATTTCAAGTGGTGCTCCTCCCTGCCCTGGCCTGTAAATATCCTCACCCCCTTCAACAGTCTTGCGGCTCAACACTGGGGATTTCTCATTGGATTTGTTTCTGGCCAGTTTACGGAGGCCACGGGTGAGGGATGACTCCCTCTTCTTAAATTTGGCCTCAAAGACCTCCTCTGAATCAATGTCTTTTATGTCTGTTCTGAGAACAGGTTGGCGAGGGATTATAGTAAGATCAGGGTTTGAAGATGAGGGAAGGGAAACAGGGGGTCGGTCTCCTATTGCTACTTTGGCAAATACCGCTGGGTGTTCGGGTACTAAAGATGTATCTGAGAAATTTGAGTTATTTAATTTGTGCAAAGCAGTAAGGGGTTTAGATTGGGCTTTGGCTGATGTTTGAGATGGTACAGCAACTCCAGCCTTTTCATTTATATTGTCTTCTCTCCCCTCCTCTTCTATAACAATTTTAGGAGTAATATCAGAGGCAGATTTTGTTTCAGACTCTGCTTTGGTCCTTTTTTCTCCTGCTTTCTCTACATCTGAATGTTCTTTCACATTGTGACTTTTTTGCAGTTGGTCCATTTTGTCTGCTACTTGGAGAACAATGGAAGCTCTGTCTCTGGGCGAGGTTGATGCAGACTCCAGTGTTGCTTGTTCAGTCAGTGAAGACATTGAATCTGTCTCTTGAAGTTTGTTCTCTTCTGTGCTAGCACTGGAAGCAGATGGGATCTCTAAGGGGGCTCCAAATCTACGGTGCAGGGGCATGGGCTCCGAATCACCCTGGGACATGGAGACACTTTTACGATAAACCTTGGTCTTTGGTGTCTCCTTTTCTGTACTTTCAATAGATGCTGCTCTGTTAAGGGTTGATGGCCCTGCTCTGAATCTTCTCAAACCTTTCCCAAGAGACCCTGTCTGTCTTTCCTCATCTATGCCAAGGGTTTCAAACAATGGCCCCCGTAAGCCACTCAATTTTTTATCAATGCTTCCTCCCCTGAGCAGCCGTTGCCTCATTAGCTCTAGCTTTAAAGCATAATCCTCCTGACTTAATTTCGTAGTACCTGGGCTAGGGCTCCGATTGGGTAGTTCCATAGAAACAGCCTTTTTCAGGCTCTTGTTACCTGCCTCTCGGCCCTCATTTGCATTTCCTTCCTCAGGATCAATTTGGAGAAGCAGAGCTGAATCTGCAGAGCTGCCTCTCCTCATAGTAGCCCTCCTGGCTCTTGTCTGTAATTCATTAGACTCCACACTTGATCCTTCCTTAAGGTCTTCTTGTTTAGCCTTTCCCATTCTCTCCCCATTTTGAGTTTCCACTTTGTCTTTAATGGTTTTATTCCCCTCTGATGTAGAACCATCTAAATCCATATTTCCTTTTTTCCAAGTTCCGTTAATATTAGCAGTTGGCAATCTGACATCCTCATCCCCTGGGATCTCATTAAGAGAGACCCTGGACCCAGAGAAGACCATGGACAGAGGCATCGGAATAAATGGAAGCTCGTCCACGTCTGCATCTGAATCAGACGAGGAAGAAGGAGGTGGGGAGCCTTCTTTCAAATGATGAGCAATGGCAATTGAAACATGGCTGGAGGAGTCATTCAGGAGCTCTGGGATAGACCTCATTACCATCTTGGATTTATAGCTGATAAGGGAACGCTGAAAATAACCAACACAAAAAATCTGGCATCATTTGATATCCTGTTTTCATATGTAAAGTGGTAAAAACATAACAGACACTCAAATAAAACTGAAATAAAAATTGCAAAAAGTAAATATGTTTGTGTGTCAATTATTTATTTGTTAGTTGTAACATTGCTTCTTGGCAATAAATCTTATGTATTATTGGTACATTTATAGGTTGAGTAGCAGGGGTGAGTATGTGGGTTGCATCCATGAAAAGCTACATCTTCTCCACCAATGCCAAACAGCTGGCCAAAAGCACTTCAAATATAGTAGCACTCCTAACTTTGTTGTGATTATTCTGGTCAGAATGGTCTTACCTGCCAGCGCCTTCTAGAAATAACCTGTTTTAGCAAAGTTGTGCTGATGCTCTTATTTGTAGGTGACTGCAAGGCAAACAGAGAAGTTGTCTTTGACTTTGGTGAAGATATAAATAAGTCTAATAAAGAGAGCAATTTTAATCATGCATTACTTTTCTTAAATAATGGCTCACCTTGAACCAAGGATGACGAAGGCACTCTATGGCATTTGGCCTCCTGGGAGAGAGGAGATAAAGTATTAAGAAAGCAGTAGGCTATACATATGTGCAAAAGTGTTTATATTTTATGGAATACTTCCACATTTGATCATGTTACAAATCATATTGTAATTTATTTGCATCAGCAATTTTGTGTTGATCAGCCAACATATATATATATATATATATATATATATATATATATATATATATATATATATATATATATATATATATATATGGCATTAGAAAATGGATGGATGGAGGATTTGTGGATACATATACCTGAGTGTTATCAGCATAACAGTGGAAATTAATCCCATGATGTCTGATAATTTTACCAATCGGAAGTGTGTGTATATATATATATATATATATATATATATATATATATATATATATATATATATATAGAGAGAGAGAGAGAGAGAGAGAGAGAGAGAGAGAGAGAGAGAGAGAGAGAGAGAGAGAGAGAGAGAGAGAGAGAGAATTGGCCCAAGGACTGAACCCTGTGGTACTCCACAATTTATCTTGGAATTTGAACAAGGTTTATTAACATGAAGAAACTGGAATCTGTTAGCCAGATAAGATTTAAATCAGCCTAGTGCTTTTCCCTTAATCCCTACAGTATGCTCAAGTCTTTCTAGAATATTGTGATCAACTGTATCAAATGCAGCACTGAGATCTAACAGGACAAGTACAGACACAAGTCAATTATCTGAGGCCATGAGAATATCATTAGTGACCTTCACCATAGCTGTTTCAGTGCTATGATGAGCTCTGACGCCTGACTGAAACTCTTCAAATAGGTCAGTATGTTAATATTTAAGTAAATATTAACATACTTGATTAGCAACTACTTTCTCAAGAATTTTAGATAGGAAATGACAATTAGAAATAGAAATCTGGATCAAGAGATGGTCAATTTTATTTTTGAAGAATCTCATAGTCATTACTGCTGAGAGCTGAGGAAATGGAAGGATCAACAGAGCTATGACTCTGTAAGTTTGGCAACTGTACTAAAGAGAAACCTAGGATTATTTTTATTCCCCTCTATTAATGATGAAAACTCTGCTGCTTTAACTCTGTTAAGGTTCTTTTTATACAACAGTAGACTGTTTTTCCAGATTAGGTAGGATTGCTCTTAATGTGTAGAGCGATCTTTTTTCTCCAATTTCCTAACATTGTCTTTGAAAGAACACAGCTCTACATTAAGGAGGGAGACCAAGGAGACAACTTCCTGTGAATAATCACCTTCTTTTTCAAGGGGGCTACTTTGTCTAATGCAAAATGCAACAAGGAAGTGACACCGACAATAAAAGGCGTCAATTTGTGAACAGAAAGAAACAGCATTCCTGCCATCTGCTAGACATTTCTGTGATATTGAGGAAATTAAAAGGGGGCAGACTCTTTAAAGTTTGATACAACATTATCTGATAAAGATCTACTATAATGAAACTTTCTTTTGGTGGTGGAGAACTTAGTTAAATTGAATTCAAAGGTTATTAAAAATGGTCAGATAAGACAGGGTTGTGAGGAAATAACGTTAATTCTTCACAATCAATGCCAAGGTCCAAAGTATGAAAGCAAGAGTACGTCGGTTTATGCACATTTTGAGCAAAACCAAATAATCTAGGATAGTTTTAAAGGCTACATCAAGGTTATCAAATTCAGTGTCAACATTAACGTTAATATCATGATTTGAGTTTTTGTGATGGTTTGATCTCTTTTGGATTGTTTTTTGTTTCGACTCTGACCCTCCGTCCAGTACCTCCCTCCACCTACCCGGTCTGGGTTGTTTCTTGTTTTGGACTCGTTTTTAAGGGCGACTGAATCCGCCCTTGAGGGAGGGGTTCTATCATGATTTGAGTTTTTGTGATGGTTTGATCTTGTTGTTTTATGTTATCAGTCAGGGTTCTGTAAGCTTTTAGTTCAGTTTGGTTTACCTGCCAGGCCACTTACCTGTCTTCGTTTGTTTTGTGCCATAGTGTGGGCTCTGGGGTTATTTGGTATTTTGATTCTGTGTATGTTATCAGTTTTATTTGCTATCTGCCATGTTTTCCCAGGTTTTTCTGCTATAGTTACCGGTGAGTCTGATCCAGTGTCTTGTTACCTGTCGATTCTATCCTGTCTTATGTCCAGCATTTCTGAGCCATTCTGTTTCTTGTATACCTGACCCGATTCTGTTCATGACTAGTAGAGCTTGGTTTGCTCCTAGTTCCTCTGATAAGTTTATTTGTTGCTGTCCTCGGATCTGTTTGTAGGACACTGTTTTTGAATTCTGCTTTGGACACTCTTCATTATCTGTTTTTTTTTTTCACATTTTTGACTCTGGACTGGTTTTTGGATTAAGTTTCTTTTTTTCCCCTTTGTTGAAATCTGACTGCCTCACCTGTTCTGGTTCCTGTCCTATCAGCAGTAACAAAATCAATATATTTTATTAGCATTCCGTTTGTCTGGGTGAATACTGGGTCCTCAAGCCTCAGAATCATTACAGTTAAAGCCCCCCGCCATAACAACCTTGTCAATGTTTAACACTAAATCAGATAATTCAGTGAACCGATCTAAAAGCTGAGAGGAAGGGCCTGGTGGACAATACAAAACAAACAGAAGGGGTTTTATTGCTTTGCAGTTTGGACAAGGGTAATTAAGGGTTAAATGTTCAAAATAATTGTTGTTATTAATTGGCCTGGTACTAATTAATAAATCAGACTGAAAGACAGTTGCTACTCCTTATCCTCTTCCCGTATTTCTGGGAATGTGGAAATTTAAATAATTAGAGGGGGTTGACTCGTTTATACTAATGCACTGTAGTATAAATGAGATCAATTCATTAACTAACAATCTTTGGAGGGAGAGCCCTTATATTTAATAAACCACATTTAATAGTTTTATTTTTGATTCAAGTTGAATCGTATTGATTTTTATGATATTTTAGTGGTTTGCTCATTTTAGATCAGTTTTTATTCTGTTTAGTTTTGGCTGTGGGAAAGACACTGTCTCAATCGAGTAATGGGTGGGTAACTAAAAAAAAACAGTCACAGCCCCACCACCCCTGAAGACTTCACAGACGAGCTACAATCATAATGAGACACAGGTGGACTATGTTTACCTATCAGCTCAATCTGAAGGCAATTGGCTTTACTGGATTTTATAAAGGGGTATCCAAAGGGGGGGGGGCTGAATATAAATGCACATCACACTTTTTCGATTTAAAAAAATGTTAAATGCACTGTAGGGCTTCAAATTCTCTGACTGGCTATAATTGGAGCTACAAGATGCTCACAGGCTGTCCACCACCAGAAGCTTGATGACAAATCCCTTTGCCTCTTTGCAGAGGTCCGAAAACATGCCTTCCTCGAACGCTACGTTGTAGTTCCGGATGTTCAGCGCAGTGGCTCTGTCATTCTCCCCAGCAAATGGAGACACCCCAGTAAGACTAGAATGAGAACACATTATGGATGTTTTCTGATGAATTTGACAAATTCTAGGACAGAATATCTGACTAAACGCTCTGCAACCTACCAGAGATAAGTGATGACTCCAACAGGCCTGTGGAGAATAGAAAGCAGATTACAACATGCTAATCTGAGGTTTCTAACAGAATGAGAAGTCACTTATTCGGCCTCAGAGACAGGTGGCTTACCATATGTCTGTGGCTGTGGAAATTGGAGTTTGGTTAACAATCTCTGGAGCAACATATTCCGGTGTGCCATATTTGCAGTAATACTCCTCTGAAGTCTCCAATTTTATGCTGTTTCCAAAGTCACAAATGCGGATGTGATCACTTCCTGCGCTTGCCATTAAAATGTTTTCAGGCTAAAGGGGATAAACGTAGAAGTAAAAAAAAAGTGATTTACCCCTAACTGAATAAACAATGATTAAGCTGAATTGGAATGCAATGATACCTTTATATCAAGGTGAGCTATACTCCTTTCATGAAGATATCGAAGTCCCTCCAAAATCTGTTGGACAAAGCTGCGAATCTGCATATTGAAAGATAAAAAAAGGATCTACTGTAAAGTTGTGTTACATAATATCACTGCAGTGCATCGAGCAGAGGAGCACAAACCAGCTTCTCCATGACCGTTGTTTTCTTGGCCATTCTCTCCAGCATTTCTTCCTGACATCTTCACACAACAGTTAAGGGAAAACCTGAGCTGAAAGTCGATTTTATAATTCAAGTGGTAGGTGGGCATGGGAGATGAATTACAAATGAGCAAAACTCCCACACATACTGGAAATCACTAATTCCACCCAGCAGTCCTGAGTCAGAGATGTGAAGCTGGGTAGCTTCATTCATGTCTCCTGGCAACTGCAGAATACATCAGCATTGATGGGTTTCAACTTTTAGAACATACTTTATTTTGGAGTGCAAAAAAAAAACAAAAACAATCTGAAGCATAACTGTGAGTAAAATGTTTCATTTTTGGAAATTACCATCATGTTACAGATCAGTGAAGGAAGGTTTAGTCATGGTGAAAGGATACAACTCTGTAATGAGCACCACTTTGTTCTTCTTCTCAAAAGCATCATGGAAATAAAGAATCTGGCTGTTGTCCAGCTCAGACAGCAGATCCATTTCTCTGAGGGCCAAGTCCTTCCTCTTTCCTCGGGCAGAGATGAATTTAGCAGCGAGGTCTATCTTTTCCGTTTTTAGCGTCACTCTCTTTACATAGGAGAAGGCCCCCCTGTTACAGTAGTCAAACAGGAATGGTATTGATAGTGTAAAAGTTTGACAAAGACAAGGAAAGTTTATTTTTATAGCACATTTCAGTAACAAGACAATTCAAACTGCTGTAGATTAATAATAATAATAATAATAATAATAATAATAATAATAATAATATCAATACATCTATTTAAAAAAAAGCCTATTTCAGAGCACTCAAGGACACTGTACAGAAAAAGCAGAACAATAAATATAAAACAACAAACAATAAAGGTTGCAATGAACTGGTAATCACACTGTTGAACAAATGGGTTTTGGGAGAGACTTCCATAGTTTGGAAATTGAAGAGAATCCAAGGGTGCAGGAAGGAGTAGCAATGTGAAGATCACAAAGGTAGGGGGAGCGAGGTTGGGGATGGCCTTGAATGTGTTCACAAGGATTTTTAATTCTATTCTGAATCTAACCGGGAGCCTGTGGAGCTGCTGTAAAACTGGGGTAATGAGATGAAATTAAAGGGTTTTGGTAAAAATCAGCGAAGCTAAATTCTGAACCACCTATAGTTTATGGACCAATTTTTGAGGAAGGCCAAAGAGAAGAGAGTTACAGTAATCAATATGGGAGGTGACAAGGCCATGGACAAGAATTGATGCATAGTGAGGGGAAAATAGGCAGAACGGGTGATGTTGATGTGAGAGGTAAAGGATAGAATGCTGTTGAGGATGACACCGAATCTCTTAGGCCTAAACTGTCAGCTTTGGATATTATAGATTTGACTCCCACGAGGGAGATCTCAGGTTTATCACTGTTTAGTTTAAGGATGTTGGAAGTGAACCAGGGGTTTGTTTTGGATAGGCAGGAGATGAGAGAAGAGGGAGGGAATGTAGAACTTGGTTTACATCAAAGATAGAGATGGGTGTCATCCGGATAACAGTGAAAATGGATGTTGATAGTCCAGAAGATATTGCCAATAGGAAGAAGGAAAAGTAGGGGTCCCAGGACAGAGCCCTGGGGCACGCCAGTTGTGACAGAGGATGCATGGGAACTAAAGGACTTAAGTTGAACAAACTGAGAAAAAAAAAAAACATAAGAAAAGTAAACATACAGAGGAAAGTACATTGCAGTGGAATAATAGCAACAAGTCAAGATAAGTTGGACTACAGGATGTTTCATTTTTAACTACAACAGTTTGAATTGAACATTAATATTCATAGGCAACTATAAACAAATAGGTTTTGTACTTTGATTTAAAGGATCTCAGTGTAAGGACTTTAGAACTGGGGTGATGTGCTTTACTTTCTTAGTCTTAGTGAAGACACGTGCAGCAGCGTTCTGGATCAACTGCAGCTGTCTGATCGATTTTTTTTAGGCAGACCCATTGAAAACCCCGTTGCAATAATCGATTAAACTAAAGATAAACACATGGATTAGTCTTTTGAGATTCTGATGAAACATTAGTCCTTTGATCCTGGAAATTGTCTTCAGGTGATAGAAGGCTAAGCATTTACTCAGTACTTGAATGGGTTCATAGTCACTGGGTGACATGGTGATGTAGAGC
Source organism: Fundulus heteroclitus (assembly GCF_011125445.2). Taxonomy (NCBI): domain Eukaryota; kingdom Metazoa; phylum Chordata; class Actinopteri; order Cyprinodontiformes; family Fundulidae; genus Fundulus; species Fundulus heteroclitus. The sequence continues at coordinate 27,967,537 of NC_046384.1, forward strand.
TGCGTGTCGTATACATAGTTATGGTAACTTATGTTGTTTTTATGTTTAAGCTAGAAGAGAGCATGTAGATATCGAGTAGGATGGGACCCAAGATGGACCCTTGGGTAACTGCACATGTGTTTTTTGTGTCTCTGATGTAAAGTTACCTAGTGACACAAAAATGGCCCTGTCCTTTAAGTACGATTCAAACCAGTCAAGTGCTGTTCATGATGAATAGACGGATGGATGGATGCATGTGCCACACACTAGGCAGGATCCGGGTTACTGGCCTAAAGACACATTACACACACTGAGATAGATTACTGTCATGGTTTAAAGCCTGTCTGATAAGATGCCAGAGAAAGCCCCGGAGTGAGTACAGTTTAATATGACTGAAGGGGCCAGTTGCTCAAAGCTGGCTCCGCTGTAACCTGTTTCTCTCTGTCAGTTTGGAAATTCATTGCTTGATAACTAAACAAGTGACTCTTACTACTGTTATTGGGTAATGCTCCTTTAAAGTAAGGTTGGCAAGCTTTGTATATGGTCACTGGTGTGTAAAGCAGGAGAGGGCCGGCTAGCTAACAGCCAATGAAAACTGCTACTGGATTTAGTGGGTATTTGTTTCATATTTTGTTTTCCACCCTGTGTCCATTTCCTAAAAATCAGTTTTGCCGATCTAATGGTTTAGCCCGCTCTGTGTTTAAATGTTCTTGTTAATCTTGACTAAAAGTAGAATTTGGTGCTCAATTTTTCAAAATATGTTTAGCTTAAAGTTTTTTGTAATTAACTGTCTTGAGCACAAGAAATAGCTGTCAACATTTGCATGTTCTCTCACTCTCTTTATATGTCAGATTCAAAGTCAAACTAACAATAAATACATTTTATCACCAAGGTTATCTTTAATAATAAATATATGACTTTAGTAGCAGCTAAATGGTTTTAATTAAGACAACTTAATATTTTCTGAAAAAACCTAGATCCCGTGGTTTGGTTTTCCCGTGGTTTGGTTTTCTTTCATAGCAGGGTTATAGGAAGCTTCCCAAGCGGTAAACCTCGGAAAAACACTGGTTGGTAAGAACCAACCAACCAACCAGCCAGCCAGCCAACCAACCAACCAAACAACCATGTTGATTACTTTACATCCTGAATCAACACGTTTGTACCTAGTTCTTCAAACAGCTTTTTGGCTTAGACAGCAATTGGGATTTAGGAAATACTAAGAGGCATAAAGTGGATGTTGACATGATATGTGATAGGGGTTTGTGATGCGGGCCATATAGGCATTAGAAAGGGCGATCAACAGATGCAACTTATCTATCAGAGACATCTTAAGCATGATTTCAAATGATTTTTTTTGCATGCATAGTCTGTGCAGAGTTGGTACATACTGATAAGAATAGGGAAAATGTTTTGTGTGCTTTGTGTGAGATTGCAATGCATTTTTTGCCTGCCCCTGATTTTAGACGATTTCCTGCATTTTGATATGTCAGGGTGTGGCAGAAAGTACGATTTACCCTACTGGTGCCATGCATGCTATTGGCACACTTGATGAACAGAAATCTTTCTGTCTTTGTTGAAATTTCAGATGGTATTATGTCAGCTAGAATCAACACAAGTCACACTGACTCCTTCTGTCAATATTTTCTCTTTTTCCACAATGTATTAATGAATATTCTTCCTCCCAGGGAAAATAGATGTTGTCGTGTCCAGTTTTCCATTTATATTTTGTTGCCATTTGTCCTTTTTGTTAGTCGGAACACAGCTTTTGTTTACATTCCCTGTTCAAAGGCTCCACCACTCTCGGTAAATGCCTGTCTCCACCGAGACAGACCAAAACAAATCACCTGCCAGCTAATGCGCTCACTCCACTCAGGATGGTGAGTCATCTCCATTTCTCTCTGTTGTTAAGCAGGTTCAACCCCCACCCCCTTCAGGCTGACCCTGAGCGCTCAAACAGCTATTAACGTCATCGCCCTGACCATGTCTGAGGGGAGCTGTATGCATCCACATGCATGCACGCACGCACACACACACGCACACACTCTCACCGCCCAATCTCTTTGTGAACATCATAATAATCCGTCAAACGCCTCATCTTCCTCAAAATGGTTCCCTCATCCTCTGCTGGCTCGGCTGCTGCTTTTCGATCTGCATGAAGCACAGACACAGGCATTTTATGCGGCGTATGTGTGTCCCAGAGCAGTGACAGATGGTTTCATATTGTAGCTGCAGAACACCTTGTGGTTTTCTCCCATATGGAGCAGATTTACAGAGCAACTTCCAACAACAACAAGCTGATATGGGTAGAATCTGCAGCAGCACAAAAACAGGCTTTAATCTAAACTGTAAATCTAATAAGGATGCTGCACCTCTCTGCTTTTTTATCACACACTTTCCCAGATTAGGAAAGACTGAATTCAGGTACTTTTTTTAGTCTGTTTGATTGTAGAACTTCAAACCTGTGTGGACTGTGAGCTCGGCCTTGCAGGACACAGAGCCAGCCACGTTCCTGGCAGTGCAGGTGTAGACGCCAGAGTGTTCCTGCTTGGCGCTCAGAATAACCAGGGAATATTCTGGGTCGTCGTACACAAATGTGAAGTGGCTGCTCTCTGAGAGAAGGAGATCATCCTGCAACAGAAAAATGAAAAGATGAGCTCAACTTGATAATGCCTGAATTTAGTTAAAGGCTTGGGTGGTCTTGAAAAAAGTACTTTAAACCAGAGAATATCTGGGTCTGGTTTCCCTTCAACCACTACTGCCAGACATGATGTTTCTCCGATCTGCACATCCACATCCTCCATGATGGATTCAAATTTAGGAGGTACTACAGAAAAAGACGAGGAAAACATTGGTTTCTGCAGGAAAAACTATGGTGTTTAGATGTTTCTCAAGAGGATATCCTTTTTGCCATATTCTGCTTCCAGGAGGTTTTTTTTGACTTTTGAATTGAATGCTGAAGATAGCTGACCTGCCATGGCCAGCTGGAGTGTGCAGAGGTCGCTGCCAAACTGGTTGCTAGCTGTGACCACCAGTTGCCCGATGTCAGAGTTCCTGACCCGTTGTATCCTTAGGGTGTGCTGATCATCATCTGGCATTCCCATCTCATACATTCCTGGTTTGTTGATCAGTGCCACTCCCCTCCTGAAGAAAGATTTGCACAAAGCTTCTAAGATGACATATTATACTGACACTTAGATGTTGTTGTACTTGTAAAAAAGGACAAAACTAATCATAATTACGAATTCACAAAAGAACAACAATTCCTTATTTCAAAATAGCAGTACCGGTATATTTGGGTTATACTAAAAACATAGACTGATAGCACTTCAACTTACAGCTTTTAATACAGATGGTATGATAGTAATGTCATCCATTGGTAATATTATGTAAGTAATAGAATTATCGCATAACTTGAGAAATAAGAATATATTTTTGATAATATTACCAAATTAAAAGTAACAGCTGATTGAACAGAGTGATTGTATGATATTAAAAATGTAACAATTTGGGAATATTGTGCAGTTACCAGAAATATTGCAATGCAATTATCAAGCAGTAAAAATTCAGCTACAAGTTAGAAACAAAATAGTGTTTTCCACTATTATGCTGATGACATAGCTATATTTATCTATAAATTAATCAATTCAATTCAATCAATTATTTCAACTACAGGCAGGTCTTGATGACATCAAAACCTGAATGACTTTAAATTTCCTGCTTTTAAATTCTGACAAGAAAGACATTGTCATCTTTGGACCAGAGTCCTCAAAAAATAAACTTCTTAATCAATCACCTAATCTGAATGGCATTAAATTGGCCTCTGGCATTAAAGTAAAATACCTTGGTGTTATTTTTGACAATGACATGTAATTTACATCCCATATTAAACAGGTTTCCAGGGTTTCCTTTATTCACCTCCGGAAAATTGCCAAAATTAGAAATATTCTGTCCAGGAGTGATGCTGAAAAACTAGTCCATGCATTTGTTACTTCAAGGCTGGACTATTGTAACTCTTTACTATCAGGAAGTCCACAAAATGCAGTTCAAAGTCTTCAGCTGATCCAAAATGCTGCAGCAAGAGTTCTGATGAAAATTTCTGCTATTTTAGCTTCCTCCCATTAGTTTCTTGTTAAATCAAGAATATAATTTATAATTCTCCTTCTAATGTATAAAGCCCTTAATAATCAAGCTCCATCATATATATCAGAGCTCTGATTACCCCGTATGTTCCTAACAGAGCACTTCGCTCTCAGACTGCAGGTCTGCTGGTGGTTCCTAGAGTCTCTAAAAGTAGAATGGGAGGCAGATCCTTTAGCTATCAGGCTCCTCTCCTGTGGAACCAACTCCCAGTTTTGGTCCGTGAGGCAGACACCCTGTCTACTTTTAAGACTAGATTTAAAACTTTCCCTTTTGACAAAACTTATAGTTAGAGTGGCTTAGGTTACCCTAAACTATTTCTGTAGTTATGCTGCTATAGGTTTAGGCTGCTGGAGGACATCAGGCTCTATTTTTCTCACTCTGATGAATTCTCAAATTTCCATTGTTTGATGTTACTTAAACTTTTAACTTTCTGTTCACTGCTTTTTTCCCTCTTCATAGTAAACCTTGTCTGGCGTTCTGTTAGCTGTGACACCATCCAGGGGAGGCAGATGTCACAGTGACAATAAAGATTATTATTATAATCTGCCTTTACCATATAACATAGAAAGGATTCCTGGATCAATGTGTGCTTCTGCGCTTTTCGTGTGTGTCTCTTCTTTGTCTTTTCAAGCCCCCAGTTGGTCGAGGCAGATGACCGTTCACACTGAGCCTGGTTCTGCTGAGCCGGGTTCTGCTAGAGGTTTTCCTTCCTGTTAAAGGGAAGTTTGTGGCTCCCATCTTTCAAGAGGAGTGAATGATGTCAAGACTCAACGCAATCTGCTGGGTTTCCTTAGATAGGAAACCTTTTGACCAATCTGTATGCTTTGATTGAATTTGACTTTGTAAAATGGAGTTGACATGTGCTGTGAATTGGAGCTACATAAATAAAAATAATTGAATTAAATTATGGTTTGTTTAATTTGTGTAATCTTTTGCTAAATAAGTAAAGCTAGTCTAATCAGATATAGGCTGTGTGGGCTCTTAATGGAAAAGCTCTCCTTGTGATTTAGAGATGTGTATTCATTTAGTAAGCTCAAAGACACCCACAAAATAACACCTGCGGGAAATAGCTAAAATCTCCATGACAACACATTCTTTCTTCAGAAATCACTGAGGAGACCACCCCATTGGAGGTGTGACTCCAAAAAGCCATATTTCTGTGATATCGGGACTCTTCATCTGCAGAATGTCAGCTGGGTTGTTTTGTTGTAAGAGTCCAGCACTGTAACCTTGTGATTATTTCTCTGCAGTATTAGATAAATGGTAAAGCATCAAAATTATTAGAATAGATACATTTCGGTAACATAATGTAATATATAAACAATGCAGTAATCCCTTTTAAAGTTTTTGGAATTTTTGTTTCCTTTACCTTTTTGTATCATAATTCTTAATAAATAATTCAAAGCGATGAAGTAACTCATTATACCCCACCTCTCGCCCATTGACAGCTGTAGATAGGCACCAGCACCCCTTGCGACCCCACAAGGGATAGGCGTGTTAGAAAATGGATGGATGGATGGAAGTAACTTATTTTGTTTTCATTTCTTAGTAACATCAGATTTACAAAATATTAACAAGGAACTCAAAACGCTGGAATCAGTGGCGGCTGGCCCATAGGGGGCGCTTGGGCGCTTCCCTATCTAGATGTGGAGGGGAAAAGTCAAAATATATTTAGATTCAAAAGTATTATTTATGTCAGTTTTTAATTAATAGTATGTGGCTACATGTAATATGAATTATTAACACGCTTCTACTAATTGACTCTACTGATTGACTCTCATTAAACAGTGCATTTCCACCGACAGAACGTAGCATTTCTCCCGTAGGGCTGTCACTCAAGGAGCCCCACAAGTGTAACGAAATAACCAATCGTATAATGTTGCTAGGGAAAATGTATAAATGTTTGGCCAATCAGCATTGCCAAAATGAATGACTTGGGGGCTACTGGAATCATAGCCCTTGTTGCACAGTGATATAGGTATGTGGCAAGCTGTTTTAACATAAAGTAATGTAGCTAGCAGTCAGTCAGGCAGTGACGTAGAGATTACGGCGACAACGACAGAGAGAGAGAGACATACACATTTTGTCATGTGGTAAGTGAGTTTGAATATTGGTCTATATGTTGAAAGGATTTTGGAAGGTGCTGCGAACATTGTATCAGGTACATAATTTTGTCAGCTGATCATTTTTTTTTCATATTTTTAAATTCTGTTCTGTTTCTGTTCTGTTGTGAAATCAATTGTGTCATTGTGAAACTGTTTGGCTGAAGATAATGACAGTACAGCATGGTGTATGCCTACTTTGGTGACAAATAGTGAATTTTAGTGTTGCATTTAATGCTGTTCCTTTCCAAAATAAGACCTAATATAGCTGTAAATGGTTGAATGTATCTGTAAGCTGCTGATTCTGAGAAGGGAATTAAATGCTTATTGTGGAATCGTAGTAATTTTTCTGACTTTTAATTTGATGGCATGTACTGGGTTAGGCAGGGAAATCTATTGGCCTGCCCCACCAAGATTTTCTTTCACCAGCCGCCACTGGCTGGAACCTGTCTAAAGAACGTTTATAACCTTCCACCACTTGGAAGAATTTATTAACTTTTAGTTTACAGGGATATAAAACCTTTCTTGTACATGTCAGGCAACTATGATACATTGAGATAACTTAGAAAATCCAAACTAACCCATAGACAACATTGTCTGGCAGACCAGAAAGGGGTTTATAGGATTGTTGATGGTTATTAAATGTTTGTCCTGAATAGCCCTTTAATTAGTGCTGACTGTCAAGCTGCCAATAAGACACCACCTTTATAGCGATTAGCCAGCTGTGGCGTACAGCAATGTATTTTTTACAGTTACAAAGTGCAAAACAAAAGAGGTTTACTTATGCAAACAAGCAATAGAAAACCTGTGCTCTGGACAGATAAACTTTCTGTGTGATGTCCTTAAAACAAATGCCCACAATATTGACTAACCTTTTCCAGGTGACAACTGCATGTACATGGTTCAACGTAACCGTGATGTTTGCAGGTTGGTTCTCCACCACAAACACAATGTCAGGTTTATCCAAAATAACAGGCGCTTTCCTCAAATATGGCCCTGAAGAAGTTGAGGATAAAGCAACTTGTCATATTTTTCCTGAGGTCTTATTTGACACCAGTAGGCACAGTTCTAGTACCTCTGTCTAGGAGCTGAACCAGATCAGTGGAGGGGGACGGTTTGCTCAGTGTCTTCCCGGTTGATGTCAGGACCCTGAAAGAGTAACGGACTCCCTTGGACAGGGAGGTGACAGTGTAATTTGTCTCCTTCAGGTTGGATGCCACAACAGACCATTGGATGGATCCCAGAGGCTGCTGCTGGACCATGAACAGCAAAGAGCTGGCATCTGCAAGTACACACGCTGTTTATGTACATCATCTGGGTGACAGTCAAAGACAGCAATGGGCTTAAGATCCAGATATAAACATCAAACATTTGTGGGCTATAACTGGAATCTCAAGCCTACTTACATTTAAACCTGCATTCATAAAATATTTATATGTATTCCTTCTTTGAATACGACTGTTATAAGAAGTATGCTGAATAAAGAACCCACCCAGTGAAAGGTCAAGCCTCTTTGGTCGCTTCCAGCTAAGGGTTATAGTTTTCCCTGTGATGGCTTCAATAACTGGAGGTCCATCAGGAGGGTCAGGAACAATATCTGTTGGAAATAAAAACAATATCAGAAGACATATTGAATTATTTTGAACCAAAACTTCAAAATGTGAGGATGAATGTTTACCTGTCACATAGAGGTGAGCATAGCAAGCTGATTTGCCCACTTTGTTTGCGATTACTGCCTTGTAGACACCCCCATGTGCATGACAAGCACTCCGAATGACCAGACTGTGGACATCCCTGTCTGGAGAACACATGAAATTGTCTTATTTACTGCCTCCATGGAGGCCTTTGACTGGTTTGTGATCTGGTTGCTCACTCACGCTGGATCATTTTGCGCTCCTCGCTGCTCTCAATGCGTTTGGCGTTGTGGTACCAAGCGATGGTTGGGTAGGGCAGGCCGGACACTTTGCATTTCAGCATGGCTTCCTTCCCTTCAATCACTTCCACATCAGCCAGAGGCTTGACAAAGTCTGGCATGGTTCTTCTTTCGGACTCGTTTTCTAAAACCTCAGGCTCCTCAGGTATGGATGGCATCTTCTCTAATTTGGCCCTTGAGACAGATTGTAAATCACATGCATTAACTACTTCAGTGAACAAAGAAAAAGTATACACAACATGTGAAGTTTTCACATATGTTTTTCACATTACAACCACAAATAGTGCATTTTGGGGGATTTTATGTGGTACAATGGACCAGTCAAAGTCCAGACCTAAATCTAATTGAGAATCTGCTGATAGACCTGAAAATCTGACCAGCTTCATTGTCCTAGCTGAGGAAAAGTAACCACACAGCATGACGCTGTCACCGCCATGCTTCAACACAGGGGTGATTTTTTTTTCAAAGTAATCCACAGTGAGCCAAACGTTTTAGATTTTTATTTTAAGAAAAAATTTAAAAACGTTGCATCAGTCTATCACCATTTCAATAAAACACATCGGAAATTGTGGTTGTGTGTGACGTCACAAACGGGGAGAAGTTCAATGGGTGCGTACACTTTGGCAAGGTGTTATACATGAATAGCTTCTCTTACATGTGGGAGGAGATGGCAGCCCTTGATTCTTGCACATAGAGCTCAGCAGTACATTCAGACTTTCCGTAAACATTCTGAGCAACTGCAGTGTAAAAGCCCTCCGTGTCACAGCTAACGTGGGAGATGACAAGTGAGTGACGACCCCCCTCTTGAAGGATGCGAACGTTATCACTCTCCTCCATTCGTGTCTCTGACAGATTTTAGCAGTAAAAAAAGAGGATTAAGGAAAGCATTTTTGTCTGAGAAATAAGAGGGTGGTCTTTGTTTTGTCCTTTTGTTTTCAGGTTCTCTTGATTCCAACACACACAACCACTCTGAAGCTTCTTACCAAAGTGCATCCATGTGACTCGCGGGGCAGGTGATCCGCTCACCTTACAGTCAAAGCGTGCAGTACGTCCTTCGATGACTTCAAGGATGTCCAGTTTACGTGTGAACAAAGGCTCTCTAGATGGAGTGACTCTCAGGTTTGCACTTGAGGTCAGCTCCTCTGGAATCAAACATGTGCATTGGTAAACGTGTTGGTTCGAAAACTGCTCCTTTTACTTCCTCATGTCTTCAAAGCACAGACACCAGTGTTTGTGATTCACCTTTTGCAGTGCTCAGTTTGCAAGTGTAGGTCCCACTGTCATCCTCGTGCACTGAATTCAGCATTAGACGACACCTACAAAAAACGTAATCGGGGAAAAGAAGATCTTATAGTGCCTGTCTGGGTGGCTTTTCATCAGAGTGAAATCCCTGTACTTTCAAATTATAATTGTGCACACCAACTCACATGAGAACAGCTTTAAAAGAAAGGCTAATATTATGTGTATTGTGTATAGAAATCACCACTAACAGTAAAAAAAAAATAACAGATGTTTTTAGTTTTGTAGTACTAACATGCAGCTCCACTGAGCTCTGCATTCTGTTTTTTCTCATCAGTGATCATTTCATGAGCTTCTTTATGTGAAAAATTGTGTTTTTATGGACAAATAATGATGCCGTTTTCATTGTTGGCACTGGGTCACCACTAATGGCAGCATTTTCAGAAATACCAGTATAGAGTGATGTCTTTAGATTGTTGTTCTCTCAATGAGCTGGATCCCATTACAATTGAACTATTCAATTGACAGTTCTTGCATGAATTGCTCCATGGGCAAACCCCTTGTTCTGCCACCCCCAACAAGTCAAAATCCAGAAAGCATCCAGCATTTTTGGAAAACAGTGCAGTCCAGGACAAAGAGCGTATCCATGTGTCCTTATTCACCTGGTACACAGGGGACGCCGGCTCTACACACCGTGGTCCCCACCATCATTAACTGCACAAGCATAAAAGCAATAGAAAAACTTGCTCAGGCCACAACTGACAGATTAGTTATATTTTTTATCTGATACTGATACGCCCCATTTCTAATGCCACTCGCCGCAACTGCCTATATGGTTCATTTCCAAAACCAACTCTATACATTTACAAAACATGTTCTGAATCCAGACTTCAGTATCGATAGAACAAAACAACAGTATTGTCTTCATTAATCTGGTAGATTGTTTTCAGCTTTGTCAGATAGTCAATTATCAAATAAAAGAAACCACTGAAAAAACAAATCATATCTTCTCTACATTATTGTGGACAAAATCAGGATCAACATCAGCTTTTCGTTTGCTACTGTGTCAGGCTGCCAACAGAGTTAGCTTTGTTGACCAAAAATAATAATATCTTTGTGTAAATTAGCAATTTTCTTCTGGGGCCCAACCCGGCAAATTTAAAATAATTTTTTAGCATTAACTAACTAACAGTCCTGAACCCTGTTCATCTATTTTTGGTAGAAGGCTATATACCCGGAGTTACAAAACCTTTTCTTGATCCAGACTTCAGGGAACTTGAAAAGAAAAAGTATTTTTTTCCTAATTTGGCAGAATAATATTTAGCATTGAAAGATAGATGTGCCATAAATGAGATTGAAGAGTATCAGTCAGGTTGTACAGCTCATCAAAACATAGAAATAGTGGAAGTGGACAGTACTGGCAATAGATTTCTGTCTATGCTTGTCCTGTGAGATCTCAATCATGCATTTGATAAATAAGAACCTTGTACAGATAATTCAGCATGTGTAGATCCAGGCAACAGCACTGATTTAAATTATATTTTCCTATCAGATTGATTAAGATTCCTTATTTATAAGGAATGGCCTAAAGATACATCAATTATTGCGATCAACAAGATTATGTCCTTGGATAACTGTATTCTACCTGCATCTATTAAGCAATTATACTATATGACAGTCATCTTATTTATCAGTTAAGCCTGGTGAATTTTATCAATGAGATAATGCATAACAGATTTCAGTTGGATCTGGTTACTTCCCTATCCCCTAACATTGGTATGATCTACAGACAACACAGGCGTTGTTAACTTTCATTCACTACTTCGGTTGGAAAATCACCAGTCTCTATAGAGTTTCAAAAGATGCAAAAGTCCCCATGAAATTCAAAATCACCTCTTTCCATCAAAATGCATCTTGCAGTTGAGAAGTGCAGGCTGAACGAGTTTTCCATTAGACATCCAGTCAACCTCCACGTCTGGTGGCCCGGTGATGTGGCACTCAAACATGGCTGACTCTCCGGCCTTCACCGCCGTATCTTCAACTGCTCTAGTGATTCTGAGCTCTGTCTGTGCAGCAGCTTTTCATTAAAGGAACAAAAACAAAAATAACACTGAGAAAAAAATGTAAACACAACCTAAACATAATTGACTTCTTTATTTCTCACCTCTGACCTCTACTCTGACCTCCACTTGGTTGGTTTCACACTCACTGCTGATTTTACAAACATAAAGTCCTGCATCTGACCTTTGAGCAGAACTGATTCTCATTTCACAGGTGCCATCTTCCATCGCTCGCACAACAAAGCGCCCTCCTGTCTTCACCGTCACTCTGTCCTTCAACCTGGGTCAACATAAAGTGGATGTCATAATCATTCACTTTGCAGTGTTTTGAGGAGCCTGATATTTCTATAACATTGCAGTGACCTTGTGTGGAACCAGCTTCAGGTGTCTCTCAAAATAAACCAGAAAGATGGAAGAAATCAAGCAGAGGTCTCACCATGACACCATGGGTTTGGGATGCCCTCTGATTTTTGCTGCTATAACAACCTCTTGACCCTCAGGTACATCCTGGTCACAGGGGGCCACCTTCAAAGAATCAGACATGGGTAAATGAATGGCTCGTCCCAGAATATAAATGGCAAATGGACTGAACTTATACAGTGCTTTTCCAGTCGTACTGACCACCCAAAGCATTGTACACTAGAGCCACATTCACTCAATCCCACTCACTGACGCACACACATTGAACACCGATACGCAGCTCAGTAGGCAACTTCGGGTTAAGGGGCACATTCACATGTGACAAGGGGAAGCTGGAATCAAACCCAACCCATCAAGCCACAGTCATCAAGGACACACATGCGAAAGAATGAATGGTGTAACGTATTTTTCGGACTATAAGGCTTTCTTAAAATCATTAAATGTTCTCAAAAATGTATCACTACCTGATCGGACCACTGAGCAGTCTACAAGTCTGCCTGACTGTAATGTCGAAATAAGAAGTACATTCATATAAAGGCCCCCACATTGTCGGGCGTAGTTCACTCCACGGAGGTCTGCGCGTACAGGTACGTGCAGAGTTACATTTTTACGACTTCTGGGTGGCAACAAGTTTTTTACATCAAACCATTTTATATGTGACACCGAGGTTAATACACTGATATGCTCCAAGTAGGCGGTCGCAAGGAAGCGCAGCATCACAGTTCTCACTGACAGGTGGGAGCCTGCTGGAAAGAAACGGCTCTAAGAGCTCAGCTAGCTAATCACACATTTTATCGTCTGTTCTGCTGCTTCGACTCACTGGCAGAAAGTGTGGGAATTGTATGAATTTGCCACAAGAAATGTAGGCAACAGTCCACTTGACTTTGTAGGGTAAAACGTCCGCAGACAGTCAACGCGGAGTCCGCCAAGCTCACAGTATGCGCACAGGATGCCCAAGTATGTGAGAGCCTTTAGGCAGCCTGCACCCAGAGTACGCACTATCAACAATAAACCTAGTAAGTTATTTCAATATAAAAGTTAAATTTATTTTGGCCTTAAGTTAGAAACAGGGCAGTGTAGTCCAACTACTCTGTCTTCCCAACAGAGATGGCTAGAGAGCTGTGTACGTGAAGGGGCGGAGTGATATTACACACTTGGGAAGAATATTTAGTGTGCCTTATAATCCGGTGCACTTTATATGTTGACAAAGACACACATAGACACGTTAATTCCCTGTGCAAGTGTGGGTTCTCTCCACGTACTCCAGCTTCCCCCCACAGCCCTAAAACACAACTTTTTGGTCAAATGATTACTTTAATTTGCCCTTAGTATAGGTGTGGTTCTTTGACTTGCGTGTCCCTGGGTTGATATGTGATGAGCTGGCAACCTGTTCAGGGTGACCGTTGGAGACAGGCACCAGCCCCCTAACATCGATGCAAGGAAAGCCGGGTACAAACAATGGATGGATTGCGATTGAACAATGACTGAAAAGTTTTTCTGTTAAGGAGTAGGAAAAGAACAGAGGGTCCACCAGGCTCTTTAACTGCCAGCAGAGTGTGGTAAGTTTAACTCTTCTTATTACTGAAAAAACAATGAAAAGGTCAAAAACTAGCTGTGTGTAACCCTAGTTGGTGTGAACACTACTGGTACTTTTTTGTAGCAGACTTTTGAAATGGGTTCCAGTAGGTTGAATGATATAGAAATAAAGCATATCAATAAAATAGAAATCATATCAATCAATATCGATAACAATTTTAAAAATATATATTTTAAGTGCAGCCCTAGCCATTTTATGCTTTTGCTTGATGGCCTATTTTTAAATAGAAAACATTGAATTCAAACACACCCTTTTATTCAACCAACTTTCTTACCAAAATTGTAAGTCTTAAAAAAAGAACACATGCTCTCTGTACTCTTAGTTGCTTGGGGAAGGAGTTTTCCTGGGGCTGGGGCTGCGATTGTGAGGGTATAATGATTAACCTACATGATAGGCAAGAAAGCAAAATGAAGGAAAACTGTTTTTCCACTGAACTTTTTATTGAACTTTTTTCTATTGAAACATCTGTCAATCGATCGATATATATTGTTACTGAATTATCGTCCCACCCTATGTTCCAGTGGAATTTAAGAAAAAACATGTGGGTGGGTTTTAAAAAGTCATTATGTGCGACTTCAAGTACTGGGGTTTCCCCACCATCTTTCTAGGACCTGTTTCACACTTACTTGGCAAGCCATTAAAATCCCTAATAGCTATAAAGATAATCTGTTTTGTGTTTTTATCTATTTGTTTTTGGAATAATCTATTTGTTAGCTTATTACAATAAATGTACTTTATAGCCAGAATTTATTGCTTGTCTGCATTTCACACGCACTTGAATAACCTCTCGTTTTTAATCCATCAGGTTTCATATGGCGTTGGTCCACCCTTTGAATAAAAAATGGCTCCAACTCTTGTACAAAGGCTTTTGACAAGGTTTATGCATGTGTTTAAGGGGATATTTGACCTTTCTTCCAAGAAGAGCATTTGTGAGGTCAGACACTGATAGTGGACAAGAAGAACTGTTTTACAGTCCCTACTTTAAATTAAAGCAAAGGTGTTCTATTGGTTTGAAATCAGGATTGAAAAAAGACCCCCTCCACCAAACTTTACACTTGATACAATGCAATCAGGCAAGTACCGTTCTCTTGACAACTGCCCAACCCAAACTTATCCAATGGATTGCTAGACAGAGAGATATGATCAAGTCATCACTTCAGAAACAGATCTTCACTACTTCAGAGTCCAAAGACCTCCTTATTAACATCTCTTTATTGGAGCTGGTGTTGTAAGGCATGGTTGCAGCTGCTCCGTCATTGGAACCCATAGCAATTGTCTTAGCACTGTTCTTCAGCTAATGTGAATGGGGCATCCTATTACTTTTTGCCATACAATATATCTAGCATATAGAGAAATGACAAACAATTGAGTTGATTTGAGTTTTATACAAAGTCTTACCTCAAATGAGGGAGGTTCATTGAAGAAGACACCTTTATCCAAGGATGGTGAGTCTCCAATCTCCATCTCCTCCTCCTGAGAGCTCAGATACTCCTCATCTGAGTGGACTGGACTGCTTACTTCCACGGTTGCAGGTGGATTCCAAGACTGGACGTAGCTGGACTCTGGGAGGAATGGCCCAGTGATAAATAAGCACAATAACATTATATCATAATCACATGGAAAATACAAGAACATTATGTTTACTGTTTTATCCTAGAGCACAAAAAGGAGGTTAAAAAAAATCAATCTCTGTGGGAGCTGCAGGCTTGTAAAAACTCTAACCAATCTTTGCCGCTCGGTCCGAAGGACATGGACTAGTCAGAGTTTAGTTCCTGCTCTCACCACAGATATTATATAAGCACCCCCCTCTGTCCCTCAAGTTCAGGGGGAATCACATTGTCTATTGGTTGTCCCACATGCCAATCATTCTAAAGCGGTCACGTAACGCCAGTGCATGTGCTCGTTCCTTTTAAGTTTCCGCTTGCTGGCCGCACATGCGCAGTTATTCAAAAACGGACATGGGGAAACTTCCGGAAAAATCGGCAACCCCAGTTTTATTGAATACCTACATACCACTGATGTACGTTAAGATTCATAAATCCTAGATGGCAGATCTCAAGATTTTAGGTTTTTCTTGTGGTGTTCTTTTTAAACTCAAATGAGTACACTCCTAAAGAGCAAGACATTCTCTTACATACTGGGATTATTTTTATTGCTGATAAGTCTGAATTTGGTCCAGGTGCACATATGACCTCAAACATCCCTGAACAGATTATCAGTGGTTCAGATGAAATGCAGACATTGATCACATGTCTGCAGGTCCAGATGATCTCGATTCCTTCCCGTTAAAAGTTTCAGCTGATATTACTGCTGGGCCCGTAGTGCATATTTTTAGTTTGACTCTTCTTTCCAACTACATTCCCAAAAGTTGGAAAGCAGCCTAGTTCCTCCCTTTACATCAAGGTGGAGACTAATCAGAACTGAATAATGTATGCCCAATGTCAAAACTCTCTGTCAAAGATCTTGGAATCACCAGTGAATGTAAAACAGTATTCAACTGATATTTTAAATAATTTTCAGTCAGGTTTCAGAAGTGGCCATAGCAGTATCACTGCTGTTAAAATTGTGACAAATGATATTATTGGGGCCTTAGATAACAAACAACACTGTGCTGCATTATTTGTTGATCTCTCTGAGGCGTTTGATTCAGTTGATCATGGTTTGTTATTGACCAAACTATGTTTAATTGGTTTAAATGAAAAGGCTGCTGCATGGTTTCAAAATTGTCTTGTAGATCATGCTCAGCTTGTTTATACTGAAGGTTATAAATCAGATTTTCTTGAAATAAAGAAGAGCATCCAACAGCTGCTTGCCGAATAACAAGGGCAAACAGGCAAGATTGGCGACCAATGCCACAGGGCAAAACAGGCAAGATAGGCGACTACAGGCGTATGTTGATTCAGTTTATCATGCATCACTACGATTCATAGCAAACAGAAAGTCCCTCACCCATCACTGCATTCTTTATGATCTAGTTCATGGGCCTGCAAACTTTACAGTCTAAAGAGCCATTTTGCTTACAATCCACTTGAATTAAACTCGTTCAGAGCCGGAAATGTTGCCTGGCCTTTTTGAAAAAAGACAAGTTATAATTTTTGATAAAGATCTACTGTAGGAAATATGTTGTCATTGTTAAAGAAACACCCTTTTATGTCTATTTTGAGGTTTAAAAAAAGAGGATGGATGGGATGTTGACATTTGTGGATAATGACGTAAAAAAACATAATTTCCAACATAATATTGATTTAGAATTAAATATTACTGGCACTTTTAGCATCATTCTGTTGTGAAAATTAAAAGCAATTATTCTAAGAAAAAACTGCTCAAACCTACATTTATTATGATTATTACATTTAAATACCATAATAAAAATATAATTTGTAGCCAAAGTTATTAAGAGCCACTGTGGAAGGTCCCACGAGCCACTTGCGCCTCCAGAGCCACAGGTTGAAGACTCCTGGTCTAGTTAGTTGGATATCACTTTACATTTGTAGGCAACAGCACTGGTATATCTTTATCTATAAAGCTACACTTGATAAACTTCCACTTTACTTCTGTGACCTCCTCTCAGTTTGCTGTCGTACCTATCAGTAACGCTCCTCAAAGTGGTTGCTTTTAAATGTGCCACGAGTTGCAACCAAATTGGGAAAAACTGCCTTTTCTTATTCAGCACCTTGGGGGTGGAATAATCTACAGAACAAAGTTAGAAACCTTCATGTCCATTAATACATTTAAAACTACTGTAAAGAATGTTGCGATGGAGACATCTTGTTTTTCTTGAGAGTCTCGTTGTGGTTTAACATTTGTATTTCTTTTATCACAAAAATGTAACTTGGTGTTTGTTATGTATGCACTTCTTGTGATTTGGCTGCTACCTTGGCCAGGTCTCTCTTGTAAAAGAGATTCTGAATCTCAGTGGGACTTCTTGGTTAAATAAAGGTTAATTAAAACAAAATGTGTGCACACACAGAGTGGGTGGACCTCTCTGAAATGTCCAGAACTTCACAGATATTTAACAAATCCCTGAATCACTGACCCATTCCCTAAGTACTTTTGGGGTTGGCTGCTGTCAAAATGATTTCCTGGAGACATAAATGCTTACACGTTTCAGTTTCAGCCGTAGTAGTTGTCTGATGTTTTTCTAACTAGTTGTATATTGCAACAGGGCCAGATGGGATTGTAACAGCAGCAACATAATATACATCCCCCTTTTAATGAGACAATGGATCCATGGAAGAGTGATAAAATGTAATTACTTATTAAGGATTAAAACTGGATCTGGTTCAAGAAGAAAAATCAAACCCGTACATTAAATAATATACATAATTAGAAGAAGATGCTTCTAGACTCTGGAACATCCTCATACTACACAGTTCTGAATGCTGAGGCAAGTATTCTGTTGAATTGCTGATATTACAAAGGAAAAAGTAAACCAACCTACCTAGATTCAGATCTCTGAGAGGCGTCAGTGCACCGGGGAACAAATCCCACAAGTATTTATGTAAACCTGCCAACTCTTATACAACTACTGAACAGCCTGAACTGAAAAAAAAAAATCCCTTTGCATGTTCATCATCTGCTCTGTCCTTCGCTTCCAAGCTCTGTTATGTCAATATTATCTACACACCTGAAGTCAGGGCATAAAAGATGAAAATGTCAAATACTTTTATAAGAGATATTTTAATTGTTTGCCCCTCTCAATTCAAGATTTTCACTTGGATTCAGGTCTGGACTTTGACTAAAAACATTGCATTGTAGCTCTAGCTACAATGGGGTTGATGTTCTGCTGGAAAGTGAACCTCTTCCCCAGACTCAAGTCTTCTGCAGCCTCCAACAGGATTCATCCCAGGATTTCTCTGTTTTTAACTCCAACTATCTCACCAACTATAGCTTCTTTGTCACTGTTGAAGAAAAGCTGAAAATCACAGTGCTGCTACCACAAACCCCTGAGGACTTAACAAAAGAGAATGAGACACAAGCCAACACCTAAATATACATCTAATCTTGGTTATATCTGAGAACAGATATAATTCATGGTGGAATCAATGATGGTCTGGTCAGGACAGCCTGCTGTTGAAAATGATTCCCAGACCATGATACTTCTGCTGCCATGCTTCAGAGTTGGTATGAGGTTCTTTTCCTGGAATGCTCTATGCGATTTAACTTCCTAATACCTGAGAATTTTAAACCTCATTGACAGATCTGTCAGGAGAAAGAAAAATATACAATTCAAGAGACACTGATCCAAATTCTCAGGTCTTAAGAGAGATCCTGTCTTAGGCTAAACAATCCTACCTAGGAGGCTAAGCTTAAAGGTGCATAGCCACGTTTATTTGACTTTGAGTAAGGAGACAACAGAAATTTTTATCTTAGTGAGGAGACATAGTTGACCCTGTTGCTATGTGTGATGCTATCTTTCAAGAGCTGAGATTGGTTGATAGCACAATAAAACACACACTAATGTGCTCCTAGTGATCAAAGGAGAGAAACTAACTGATTGGACTGAATGATGAAACTTCGCAAAATTAAATTGTCATACAGCATCAAAATGTCAGCTATTTTTTCCATTTCTTCTATTACTATTACTATTACTATTACTATTAAGACAATTTCTGTAAATAACATAAACAATCCTCTATTTTATTCTTTGTACCTTTATCCAGTTTTTATTCATGATTATTCGATATTTTTCCTATTATTTATCTATCCTCAGTAAAATTCTGTTACTAGAGCTGAACCTTTAACCAGTTGGGCAATTGAAACAAATTAATATTCCGCTATGGGGATGACACAGTTGAGCTTATCTACATATTATAATTGTAGTGCTAACTGTAGAGTGCTATAGAAGTTTATGTGTAGGTGGTGGATCAGCCAACCAGCTATATCTGTTTCCACCATCTTCACTGCTGAAGACTCTTAGGCTCGCTAAAAGTCCTCCTCACTTCTAACATTTTTTCACTTAAGGACTTCTCTTAACATCTCTGGATGCTTTGTGATTAACTTTGATCTTAACAAGGTAAAATTCTAAGATAGATGTTCCCTAATTGACGTCACTAAGAGCTACTTTTAGTCTTTTTTGTGAACATGGGCCCTATCCTTTGTCTGGTTTTTCTTAGAGGGCAAAGTTGCTCGCTTTCAATTAAACTGAAATCTACCTGTTGTTCAGGTATGAACTTCCATATCAACAGTAGCAAGAGGGTGCTGCACCGTAGGTCCTGTGATTACATTTTACGGTCTTAGGAGACTTCTTTTAGCCTTTTGCAGTCTCCTTTCAAGGTAGACTTGCTTGGATTACTTCTTCCTCTTTTTGACTATTTTCCATACAGAGGAATTATTTTATCCCCCTTATTAAATCCCGTACCAGACAAACAAGTAGGCACAATCTTCTTTTTAAAGGCCTTAGACTCGTTGGGTCTCATCTGGGGTTCAGTCTCAGTTCAACCATCAGGAGCAGCAGACTAAATGTCTTATGTTTAAAAAGGACAAACCTTCATAATGTTGAGTGGAGTTATTGTTATCAAATGTGCCAGTGTTTGATTTTAATTACTTTAAATGTTGGGGAATATATATATACATTCTTTAATCTGTATTCTTTATTTAACTTGAGTTATTCAATGTGGTTTAGATTCCAATTACCTGATTAATTATTCAAATAATGTTACATGCCTGAATGTGGTAGCGTGTGTTCTCTCTCCCCCAGGAAAAAGATACAGCCCTAATCTGAAGTAAAGCACAAAGCACCCCCACCCCATTTTCAGCGATCACCCGAGAAAACAAGAACCCCGGCTAAAAATATCCCTGCAAGTCAGGCTCCACAGACCTAATATGGCAGCCGAGGGCTGGTGCTGCTGGCTCAGACAGCACTGCAGAGCATGCTTACATTTGTTGACAAAACTGTGCACTTTCATGAGCCAAATCAACACTTCCATAGAATATTCTAGCTCCTCACACACTGCAAAACATAAATACACATCCACTCACGGCACACATGTAACAAAAATCATTTCTTGAAAGGACATTGTTTTGTTTACGTCTGACTCTAAATGCCAAAAACTGCCATTAAATGTCTGGAGACCTTTGCTGTTTGTTTTTTTCTATTGAATCTAGGAGGGGAGATCAACAGCGCGCAGAATTATTGGTTTTCTTTTTAAGTAGGTTGCCTAGAATGCAGTTCTAAAGGCCCGCACTCTGCAAAAACTGATCTAAAAATAAGTAAAATTTTTCTTAAAATTAGTGTATTTATCCTTGATTTGAGCAGGTAAATAAGATTATTTGCCAATGGAATGAGTATTTTGACCCCTAAAATAAGATATTTAGACATCCTGCACTTGAAATAAGATGATGAAGATGAATTGTTCCTATTTTAAGTGCAAACATCTTATTCCATTAGCAAATCATCTTATTTACCTGCTCAAATCAAGGACAAATACATTCATTTTAAAGAACATTTTACTTATTTCTAGTTCCGTTTTTGCAGTGCAAACAAAGATAAGCTTGGAGTTAAACAGAGCGGTAAAGATGAACATATAGACATTTATAAGGCAAGTTTGGGATTAATTATATGATGCACACGGCACTAACAAAGGGACCAGGTGGACAAATGGATGGATACAGTATTGAAAACCAGTGCTTTCAATATTAACGCATTGGTGGAGGAGATCTAGTGGTCAATCCTCACTTTGTGTCTGTCATTGCCTTCATGCAATAATCTGTGTGACTGTTCTCACCGGGCTGGAGGTGGAGGGTGGCGCTGCAGGACGAGGTGCCCGTCGTGTTGGCTGCTGTGACGCAGTACAATCCGGCGTTATGGGGCCTCAGCTTCTTTATCAGCAGAGTGTGTATCTCGCCCTCGCGTTTCACCGTATAAAAAGCGTCGCTGCGCAGCTCTACGTTGTTCTTCCTCCATGTCACTGAGAAAGGAGAGGTGAAGAAAGAAAAATGTGACAGAATATGTAGAGATGTGCTTATACACATCTTTTATGAATATTCATAACCTTGCTGTTTTTTTCTGTGGAAAGAAATCCCATTTGGCAGCAGTACCACATGTTGCTGTTAGTAAATTTCCTTCCTTTTCCAGATTCTATTCCGTAATCCCTAGCTCTGAGCTGGATGGATGGATGAACCCTGAGGAACTCTTTGTTGCCATTAAAATCAGGGTTCAACTTTCAACTTTTGCTCTGAAATGTCTCAAACTACGATCCAAAGAGCAAACAGGAATGCCCCGAGCTCAGCAGAGAGTTGCTGGTGTACCTGTGGGTGCTGGGCTGCCAGTGATGATGCAATCCAGCTTGACCTCAGAGCCACTTGGTGCTGTAGTGTCATTGAGAGGTTTCACGAACTTCGGGCCCTCGCCTGGTTCTTCATCAGCAGACAGGTAGGAGTCTTCGGCTGAACCCCCTAGAAGAGGAGGAGGCGGTTCATTAAGAGCTACCCGGTATGGCCGAAAAGTTAGTTGATGTGCTGGAAAAAAGTCTGCGTGTTGATCCTGAATGTTTTTTTGCTTAGTTTTTTTTTTTGGTGTAGTTTGTTTTTTCTCCCCACATATAAAAAATTTTTTATCCATCCCCCTTTGACTGCGAGGCCCATGAATAAAATCCAGTACAACCAGATGCCTTGACTACTCCACAGACTAGATCACGTCCATTCCAGGGAACGGATGTACTTCCCTTTTCACTAACTTTCTTTAAGTGTTCTAAATTTGTTTCTTTGCTTTCATAAAAAATAAGTTTTGAATATACTTGTCTATTGCTTGATTCGTGTAACGTAATGGACCAAAAGACAACATTTTTACAGTCTATGTGTTATCTTACCCTGTTCTATAATTATCACTGTTATGACATCTTCAGGCCTGAGACCTACAGTAACACAGGATACTTTACATAGTTGAACGGTAACTTCACTCCACCTGCAAGCACGGAAGTGCTTGGACTTCTCGTCTTACTGCAGGACGTACTGGTGCACTTTAAAAACCCAGTCAACATTACCGTTTGCTGTTTTAACATGTCGGCACTACTGCTAAATGCCACCAGTAGCCACAAGGTTGGCATTTACAGTATGGCTAAAACCATTCAAGGTTTAAGTGTGTCAGAAAGCTAGTTTTTATACAGCTGATGAATGGCTGTAAAGCAGAAAACCAAGGATGCTGGTTCTGTGTGGAAATACTTCAGAGGGAATACATTTCTGATTTTGTTTGTCATTTTCATTACTTTTGTGGTGGGTTTGAAAAACACAAAATTTAAACCAAATCAAATGTATTCATAAAGCAAATGTAAAAATAGCAAGTTTACCCAAAGTGCTGTACAAAAATAACAGAGAAACGATAAGAAATAAAACTAAGACATAAAAAAATAATTAAAACACATGTCAACTCACACTGGTCCAACACTACAGAAACAAGATATGAGACTTAAAAACATGAAGCAATTAGTAGAATATTTAAAGGAGCTATAAGTAATACTGACACCCTGTGGCTCAAATTGGTACAACAACTTGCCAATCACAACAATGTAATATGCTGTTTTTAAACAGTGTGTTGCTGTTGTGAATTTTTACTTACACAGGATAGGAGATGATGTTGTATTTTTTTTCTATTCCTGGTCTGCTTCTCTTACTGGCTTCCATGTTTGCAGGCTGCTGCTCTTTTGCCAAGATAAAATACCAAATGCTGCATTATGTTTTGAGAACCCTGGGAAACCTCATACGATTGGCTCAGAAACCAGGAAATAAACACGGGCTACAGTCTGAACCGAGCTAGTTCTGGACATGACTTCTAGGTTTGAAAATAGACAAACATGACTAAGGCTCCATCCGAATACCCTTAATAATAGCTTCTAGCTCCTGCTCCTAGCTCCTGTTCCTTGGACTTCCTTGGGGTCAAGAGTAAGAACACTATCACAGGGAGCAAAGGAGCTTCGGAATGCTATGCAAATTTGGACAGCTTTGAACTCCGACATCTTCATGTAACGGAAACCCACACGGATCATGCAAGTCAAATTTGGGCCTACAGCCTTCCGAAAATGAACTACAAAGTGCCCGATCTCTTCTCTCCGGACATTTTCGTTAATTTCCATCAGGAGGCTGTGCTAATACATCATGTCACGTAACGAACTGTGGGATACTTAAAGGGTTCTTAAGGGACATCCCCGTGTTTCTAGTTAAAACTAGCTGCAAGAGGGAGCAAACAGACTACTTTTCCTACCTCCTTCCTTACTGACTGCTCTATTAAAACAGCATCTACCATGGCGACCACTGACACACTTGCGCTTTGGCTAAAGCTATAAAGGTATTCGGACTGAGCCTTAGACATAGTTGATGGAGAGGACAGATTGTTTATAGGGAATGTTACCTCCATCCCAGGTGACAAATGAGAGTGATTTAGGTTGATTTTATAGTAAATATTTTACTTATAGCTCCTTTAAAGGTGAGGTGCGGTTTGGGAACCACAACAGAAAAAGCTTAATCTCCTCTGAGTTTCTGCTGAGTTTTTGTGACAACTAAAAGAAACTGGTTAGCTGATCTAAGGGCCCACAAAGTAAGATAAGGTTGGAGTGAACAAGAGTGGTAAAGGGTAGCAGGACCATTTAAGCTTTTCTGTGCCAACGTTGGGATTTTAGAAGTAATTCTGTGATGCACAGGGTCCAGTAAAGGGAGGACCAGACAGGTGAAACGTCATGTTTGTGTGTCCCAGTTAAAAGAGCAGCAGCATTTTGCCCAAGCTGAAGATGCAATAGCTTAAGTTTAGCTATTTGCTATAACTGGAAGAAATTGTTTTTGGAAAGCAGTGCTGATCTGTAACTTAAAGTCCAAATTCATAATTCCCTTATTGCATAAGGTGATATTAGGCCTGAATAAATAAACAAAACAAACAACCTGTTTTGCATTTGTTGAACCTCAAAACTATTTTACTCATCCAAGCCTTGATGTCTTCAAGGGTAACAGTCGATGTAATAGGGGTTGGATGGCAAAAGGATTATTAGGTCTAAGAGGTAGGTAAATCAGCCAGTCGTATCTATAGCGGTGGAAGGAGATCCCATGTTTTCTAAAAATAGATGGAGCAGGTATGAAGACAAAAGGACCAAGAGGTGAGCCCTTAGGACCCCCACTAGAAAGGAGGGCTGAGGAGGACAGTATTAACGCTAAACCTCCTATCATCAAAAAATAGGAGCAAAGCCAATTCAATGCTGCAGCTTTAATCCCAACCCAGTGTTTCAAACGACAGATGAGAATAGTTTTCTCCATAATATCAAATGTGATGTTAAGATCTAAAAGCACAAGAATCACAAGACTGGAAAACTTTTACCGGGCCATAAATGCACCAAAAGTACCATTCAGTTAGGTAAAAGCTATTTTCTCCAATGTTTTTGAAAGGAATAGAAGTTTGGAGATTGCTCTAAAGTTTTAGCACACTGAGGTGTCGAGGCAGCATTGTTTTATCTAACAATTTACAACTGCTTGTTTGTAACCAACAGGGACCATACTGGAAGTAATACTACTCATAACTGCAGCTACTGAGGTTCCAATTGAAGGTAAAACTTCTTTAAAGAGACATGCAGGGATGACATCAGCAGCAGAAACCTGAAGGCTTCATTTGACCAACCACCTCTTAAAGTCGTTCTTGTGCAAATTCTCAGTTATCTGGGTCGCGGAAACAGCAAACAGGCCTAAATCAGAGGCAACCGGACCTTCGCTTAGTATTTCTTCTGAAAACTCTTCAACACCTATCCAGGAGCAACTTGTCGTTGGAGCACTGCTGAAAAAAACAGTGTTTCATACCAGTGTTGAAACTCATTCCAAAGAGATTACATCAGCAGTCTCATCATGATTCAGGTGACAAAGTACTCTGCTCACACATAGCAACAGCCTCTAACGACCCAGCAGAGTGACAGTGGGTCATTAGTTTGCATCTGACTTGGAATGGCCTAGGAGAATGAGGCCCATCCCCCATTTGCTTAAAAACAGCAGGGCTCCAACTGCAGGCTGCAAGGAAATTATTACAAATGACAAAACTAACTGGTAAAGTCCTACCTTCCCTTGGAGATCTTGAATGTCCTGTCTTGCTTTTGCGTACTCGAACCTCCCTTTGTCTGGTTTGATGGTTCTCTTTGCTTTGGCCTTTTGGACCTTTGTCCTCCATGGACTCATCCTCCACCAGGATCGTGGGGAGGCTTCCTTTCAAGGCCGAAGAGACCCTTCCCACCTCGGCCCTCCTGTTTTTCACTAAGGGGCTCACAGCAGGAGGGAGTGTCGGTGTCGGACGGTTGGGTCTGGGTGGATGTTGGGATGATGGCTCTCTCGCTGTTACTGGGCATGATCTCTTCCCAGTTGGGCCAGGGGATCCATGATGTGATTTGTTCTCCATCGTGGCATCTGTGCTTGAATCTATTCCCGTATCTCTGGAGGAGGATGAAGTTTTGAAGGAAGTGGGAAGAAGTGCATGTTTGTCAGCTGCTGGTAAGCTTTGCAGAGTTTTACTGGGTCGACGTAAATAGAAATCATTGCGTAAGGCTTACTAATGTGAAAAACAATAAGTACAACTAAAGCTTGATTCATTTTGTGAAGAAAAACAATCTATCAAAAATAAACAGCTCACATTGCTGCAGTGCCTTGCAAAAGTCGTATGTCACAAACACAAGATATGGAATGCAGAATGATTTAGATCAAAGCACATGTATGTGTTGGAATGGCCCAATCAAAGCCTAGAAGTAAACCTAATTCAAAATCTGTGGGAAGATTCTGAATCGTATGTCATTTTCCTTCCACATTACAGTTACACGTTACTTTGTATGTGTCCATCATGGTAAATCCCAATATTATATAAGAAAGTTTGCGGCTGACGTGGCACTATGTGAAAAAGTTGATGAGGATTCAGCACTTATGCAAGGGACTGTATAATAACACAGTTATCAATAAATAAAATCCTCTCTAACCTGATTAGACTTTTCCTGGTTGCCAAGGGTTGTCCTGGCAACTGGTGAACTGATGTCATTTCCATGGTAACCAAGCTTTTACCAAAGCTTTCTCGGGATGAGCCATTAGTCGTCTGTGCGGCGTTATCCCCACAAGGATCCTTACTTTGAGATCCTAAATGTCCGCCTGGGACCTGTGGAGGATGCTGGGATGTACGGTCTCGTTCCTTCCCTCCAGCTTTTCCTTTCTGCTCATTGGCCTCCAACTTTCGAACCACATGCTGAGGAATGGGCTCTATTTTTCCTGTGTGTATCCTTTCCTTCTGTGACAGCTGCTCAGTTGAGTATGCCTTCTTCAGGCTCGATTTTCCCACAAGTTTCTTGATCCTCTGGAGCTCATCTGCAAACTTGTTCTGGTAACTCTGAACCCTCTGGGAATAGGTTGTCTTGTCCTCCAGCGAGGAGGCCCGCTGCTGGAATGCTGTTCTCTTTTGGGACACTCCCTGCAGGATTTTTCCCTCCTTGCTGGGGCCTCCTGTCTTCTTTCCACTGTCATCTGAGTCCACAGACGCCGCCCCTCCTGGCAGATCCACACTTCTCCTTCGCTCCTCAAAGGCCAGCACCTTGTCAAAAATCTTGTTTCCAGCACGAGCCAGTTTTGGAGTCATGGTGACATTGCCAGTACCAGAAGACTTAGATGCTTGAAGAACTTCAGCTTTGTCTTTGTCAAGGTTTTTGCTTAATGTTGGTTGGGTAGAGGATGGGGGTGCATGAGAAGAGAGCCCCCGGGATTCCTCAGCAGTTTTGTTCCTACATGAGTGAGGATTTGGGGGGGGTGGAGTTGTGGAGTTAGAGATCAAGCAAAGTTTTGAGGATTTGTTGTCAAGAGGAGATGCAGATAAAGTTCGGTTTGATTACTTTAAGTTCCATATGTTTTGTCTGTGTTCTGTGTCTTGTGTCATGGCCAAAACATAGTGGTATGAGACTTAAAAATAAGTAAATGACAAATCAGACATGTATGACTTCCTAAGTGCATAATCTAAATACATTAATTCAGAAAAAAAAATCACAGTTTTAAAACAAACATATTCAAAAAGCAAGAAAAAGTAGCTCAAAAGTCATGCCAAGAACAAGCCTGTGAGTTACAAGATCGTCAACTCGTGATGACATTCATGCTAATACCAGCAACCCATGCATGCCACTGCAAACCTAGAAAGATAATCCAAACGTGAGGGGCTGCTCTAGAAAACATGCGCCGGATCTTTAAAAAGCCCTAATCAGTTAGAAATTAGTTAAATATCACAAATGTTGCACAAAATTTCCTCTCTAATGGCTTTCATAAATATTTACAATATGAACAGTGATATGAGCTTTGACTGAGGTGAACTGAAATCCAACAACAAAACAATCGGACGAGTCAAAGGAAAGTGTGATCAGTAAAAAACGATGGGAGGGAAATGAAATGAAAGAAACAAATGGGTCTATGGGGGATATACTATTGTGCAAAGTGTCAATCTGGGATTGGTGGCCAGTCTTTTAGTGGAATCCTGGAAATACCAAGCCATGTGCTATAAGGGCATGGAAAATGTTCTTCCTCTGTAGAGGCTGAACATGCTCCCATAGTAGTCGCTGCCAACAGATACACTTTCCTCAGACCCCTGCACGGGTCGGGCCAGGTTAGCATGAGACGCTCGGATTAGAGGTTCCACACCGAGGTGACGGATGGGAGCCGCCCCCTCAGAGGGGCCCCCGCTGAAGGCTTGCCTTGCTGGGTTTGTGGGGTCCAAATGTGGCCCCGGAGGACGGGAGCCCAGAGCCCGGAGCTCTCGCTCCACCACAGGGTCATATGTGCCGGGGAGGGTGGCCCTGCGATCTGCAGCATCTGGGTTATAGTCCATTATCCTTCCTTCCTCACCTGCGGAGTCAGAGGGCGAGAGATGAAAATGTAAGTCTAGGCCATTTTTTTTTTTTGTTGGTAAAACAGCATGTGGCTACTGGTTAGCGTTTATTCTTCATTCTGGTTCGCACAATAAACCGTGTTAGGTCACAGTGGTGCATCATGGCAAAGTTAGTTAGAATAAGATGTCCTTGGACACCAGCGAGAAGCAATTCTATTCTATTCAGTTAACTTACACTGCGCCCATTTAACAACAAGTTTCCTCTCAAACCACTTTACAAAACAAACAGATCCAAAATACAAACATAATTTGATCAATCCATTCATAAGTACAGATTCAAAGTCTAGCATACATTCCATGCTGATTCTAGTTTTAAAACACAGGAAATGTCACGAAGACAAGTGTCATGGTAGATCTAATGAAATCTCTAATAAAGCAAAATGGGATTGTTTAAAGAGGTGGTTCACCACTCTAAAGGACTCCAATGTGGATCACAAAAAGAACAACTGGTGGTGTCTTAAAATGACTTGCTTGGTCTACTTGGATAATTTTTCTTTTGAAGGCTTGCAAGATATTATCATTAAGTAAGAAAAAAAGCCTGCAGAGATAAACAGCCGTTTAACTGTCTTTACAAACCAGCAAATACAACTGAAACTGGACAGGAAACATTTGGGCAGAGAGCCACGTAAAGCAGGCCTCCCTCCTCGCAAATCAAGAGATGATTGACATTTTAGTGATGAGCAACGGAGACAGAAAGACAACAGCAGCAAGAATAAAGATTTGTCAGCAGCTCGGGTTAACTAGGGAGCTCGTGAAACAGCAGTGGGGGTCAAGGATATAAAACGTCTGACTGCTTGACCGATTGAGTGAACTGACTCAGCAGGACCATCAGAAAGCAAAAGACATCAGCATCTCACTTTCTCAGAAGCCTCAAAGGCAAAATACTTGAAAGGCTTATATTTAAAAGTCCTGCTGCCCAAAAACTGTTTAGGAGGTTGAATCATCCATGTCGCTCTTACATACATTTTTATACTGAAAATGTTATCCTTTTCCAGAGTTGATAAATGATAGATGAACCGATGTATGTATGTATGTATGTATGGATGGATGTATGTATGTATGTATGTATGGATGGATGGATGCAAATCTCGTTTAAAGCCTGAATTATTTCTCTTGCTCTAATTAATCAATTAGAATTAAACCCCAGCTTGTCTCTGTGTAAAAGATTATTTAGCAAAAAACTAAATATATAAGAAAAAAGACAACATTTTCTCTATTAAATGTGATCACATTTAATTTTCTTGTTTCTAGCCTCCCGAGAAATAAGATGAAAGAAGGAGCAAACAGGGAGAGAGGAAAATTATATTCAGTCTGTCAATACTTCCAATCTATTCAGACATCCAATTTCCTGGTTAGAAATGAATTGTGGGTGTTTGTTGCACTTCCACATTTTTTTTTTTTTCCATCTTGGCAATACAGACATTTCTTTGAGGTTGAGACTTCGTTAAATAGATAAATAAGAGGAGCAGTTCTACGTTAGTTTCAGATTGATGTTTTCTTGGTGTTTTCTTGCATTATCACCCTGTTTTCCTAACACATACGTACAGAGTACCTGCTCCCTGTTGGAAGCTAGGGCAGTGTGTCACACCGTCACATCACAGCACAAAGGATTAGAACGTATCGAATTTCATCCAACAGACATCAATGGCAACCTCCGTTAAATCTATCAATCCACACTCAAGCATAATTTGATGCAAGTATGTTTTTGGCCACTAGTCCGGTGATGCAATAAATCCTGAGCAATGTGACAATAACAAATGTTTCCAGAGATGTTACATTTGCAAAGGCTTGCACTCTGGGCAAACATTTGCAAGCATTGGCTGTTTGAAGCCATAAATCTGTATGTATGCCAGCCGAACAAAAACGTCAGGATGAGCTGAAACAGCTAAATACCTGATGGTCCTTTGCGTCCAGCTTTGTCTTGGTGCCTCCCGGGCCCTTCTTTGGTTTCCATCTGAGGTTCGGTAGTCTCATCTTCTGTCGTCTCAGAGTCTGAAACAACGTGACGGGAAAATGGAAATAACTAACTATTCAGGAAAGATGAAACAAGCAAACTAAGACAGAAAGGTAAAACCTGTTTTTTTTAAGGACCCATCAAAAAATACATGACAGTGAAAGAAATTATTTAAAACAAAGTCGATAATGGAGCCATAGATATAAATATGAAGTGGTGACACACCAATATTGGTCTTTCTCCTTAGAAATGACGAGTAATAAATTCAAACATACACTCGTTTTCCCTATCATTTTGTTTTTATTATTTAAACAAAGCTACATGTAAATGTGAAATAAAGTTAAACTATTTATTAAATGTAAAGAAAATACATTGAGTTTGAACAATCAGGCAAAGGTGGGAAGAAAAGCTCAGATCTTTAAACTTCTTTATAGTAATGACAGCATAAAGGCCATAAAGCCAAACTTGTGATTAAACATATAAACAGAATGGATACAAACATGCAGTGGCGGTTCTAGACCAAATTTACCAGGGGGGCCAAAGTGGGGGCCAGTGTTTTTTCACAGGGGCACAGAACAAAAAAAAAAATTCAAAACAACAAAATGGCAATATTTAACTGTGTAATAATATTAAGTGAGCCACTTGTGGCTCTGTAACTGCAGGTTTCAGACCCCTGATCTAGAAGTTGAAAACTTTGCCCCCAGCTCAATGCGGCTAAAGCTAAACGTGAAACATCTTAAGTTTTAAATTCTTTTTAGAGTAAAGCTGTATAGGTAAAAAATAATATTGGTCAAAGGGACCAATCAGTTATGGTTTCTTTGCCATTGCAAATAATTATGAGAAGTTTATTTAACATCATGCTTTTAGTACAGGGGCCATAACAGGGGCCAGGGCTATTTCTACAGGGGCATGGGCCCCTGTTGGCCCCTGTCTAGAACCGCCCCTGCAAACATGATGGCAGTGTAGATTTGGCGGTTCATGGGCCGGTTTATATTTGTATGGTAAACCAAGTTATTTCTGTCAACCACTGTGATTTTCCCTAAAATTACTCTTGCTCCTTTTAATGACATATCAGATATATATTTGGATGTTCTGCAACAGATATGGCCTAGAGTGGCTCTACACCTCCCCCATCTGTTACTGCCAGTTGTCAGTCAGCTGTGTACTAACATTTTTCCTAAACTTTAACACTCGTCAGAAAGAGTCACAATTTTGGGGAACTGTTTGTAGTATGAAAAATCATGAAGAAAGTCACCTGCAAACAAAAGCAGTGATCCTATAACCTTTAAGAAATGTAGCAGTGATAACACAGCTGTCCAGTTTCATGACGTAAACGTTAGATACTATAATACTAGGAAACTGGTAAACCAAAGGTTAACTACAAGTTATGGGAGATAGAATGCCACTGAGTGTAATAAACAGCTGACTTCAGGCTCCATTCCAGAGTGGTTACAGAGAAACAACTATTACTTTAGCTACAGCAGTCTCTTTGTTTTCCAAAAATGAAACGAGGTTATGGAGAGACTTTAGGAATTTTAAGTGCCATAAAATTGTAAAACTATATTGTTTTTGCTCCAACCGGCCCATTGCTGAATTAAAGTAATAAAAACAGGTCCTAGGATAACAGACACCACAGACAGGGTGAAAACCACAAGCCTGTGGCTCAGATGACAATTCATCAAAAGTGGAAGAAGAGTCAGGAGACAGCAGATGGATGGATGGATGGATGGATGGATGGATGGATGGATGGATGGATGGATGGATGGATGGATGGATGGATGGATGGATGGATGGACGGATGGATGTGGAGGAGCAGAGTAAGGGAAGGTGGCAGCAGACAAATCAAGACAGGAAGGTTTACCATAGCTTTGCTTTCGGCAGGAGCGGAAAACTTCGCTTCCATAGTGGCAGCAAGAGAGGGCAGACGGGAGAGCACCGTTACTATGGAAACCAGCATCTCTCTCACCCACACGACCAATCCTCTTCGTACCCATTAGAGTCTAAAAATCACCAGCCACACTGCTTGGTGGCTGACAGATATGTTTACTGGTTAGAGAGCCTGTGAGAGAGGAGGAGGACGACAACCACAAAATAGGTTGCACCTCATTGCGCCTTACATCAAGCCAAGACCCTGGTTAGATCATTTTACGAAGTAAAGATAAGAACAAGCCAGTGTGATATAAGCAATCACAATTAGAGAGAGTGTCTTTTCGGTACCTCTGGGTATGTAGATCCACCCGTCTGTATATAATGAACTTAAGCAGTGGGAAACTACCCCAGCGATGTAAATACGAGGAGACCAGGAAGTTTGAATTGTATCACAATGGGACGTGGAGTTTTTTTTGTTTTGTTTTTTCACATTAACTTTCTGCTTCAGGTTTGATCATAAGTTTCACAAATATTGCCAAATATCAGAAGAGATAGATGTTGTCCACTTGTGGATAGTCTTTTTTTGCTAAGAGGCAGCAGTGCAGTACAGTACAAAAATACCACTTTGTGGGGGTGGATGTACAATAACAAAACCCACTTGTGTGCAGTCGAACAGCAAAACATACAAATATACTCAGGCAATAACAAATTCTGTGTGCCAAATAAAACGTGCTGCAGTAAATATCAGTGGAAAAAACATGCTGATGAAAGCTAAACCGAGCGGGAGAACAAAAGACTACAGCAATTTTCCAACAGAACCCCCCAAAAAACAAAACAAACCACAAAAAAAAAAACAGGAAACTCTACATTGTACAGCAGGATAAGCTCATACTGACAACACACCATGGGTGAATCTGCCAAATGTCCGTGTGGAATGCCCAGTTCTCTGCAACAAGATACACAA
This sequence comes from Fundulus heteroclitus, assembly GCF_011125445.2. Classification (NCBI taxonomy): domain Eukaryota; kingdom Metazoa; phylum Chordata; class Actinopteri; order Cyprinodontiformes; family Fundulidae; genus Fundulus; species Fundulus heteroclitus. Next base: position 28,000,657 of record NC_046384.1, read on the forward strand.
GCACAATTCATTATTCATCAGCAATTGCAGCAAAGGACTAAAATTTATGTAGAACTAAATTATATGTCCCCAAATTAGGACAATTCCATAAAGTAAATTCACATAATCATGTCCAATCTCACTGTTTAGCTGTCTGGAAGGGAAATTATTTAGTTGCACGTACACAACACACCTTTTCCTAGTTTAGCTGAACAAAATATATAAAAAAAATTTAGTTTCTTGATAAAAAAAAAAGTTAGGACACCCTTGGCCGTTGTCACAAAGATTCCTAAGACTGAAAGTAGCTCTTAGATTCAAGATTGCTTACTGTAACCTGTAAACTGCGTGTTACTCTGGTAAAATTCCTTTCAGGACATACTCGTACAGCTTTTTTTTTCACATTAGAGCAATAAAGATAAAAGATAAAAAAAAGTTTGTGTCAGAGTCTGAGGGCTTTGATATCAGTCCCTTCGTAAGTAATATAAGCCGTGTTACATAGATTAGTTTATTCCACCCTTCATGAATCACAAGTGGTGAGGTAATAACATGCTTTTGTGCAATGATTTTGAGGCTACATTTACAGAAATGTACAATTTATTTACCTGAGACAAGAGTGTGCAAATAGGCAATAACAGTACAGTGATTGTAACGTATGATGGACTTTAACATATTTAATGTTAGATTGATTATAACTTATGGTTGTAACATATGATGAATATTTCATGGACAACCTCTCACCAGGGGTGTATCCCCCTCTGCTGAGGAACTGCGGCAATAGCAGTGGAGTAATTTTAACATATATATATATATATATATATATATATATATATATATATATATATATATTAGGGCTGGGCAAGTTAACGCGTTAATTTCGCGTTAACTCATTAGACTATTAACGGCGATATTTTCTTTAACGCGCATTAACGCATGTTGCTCACATGCTTTTATTTTGTGAAGGTCTGTTGCTGCGGTGTAGGGGTTTGAATCAGAACAGTAGGTGGCGATAATGCGGCAATAACCTCGCTGTCAGCCAAACCTCGGATTCAGAGGAACAAAGGTGCTGGCTGGAAAAAAACAAAGCCGACATGCGGAAGGCGGTGTTTCCCGCAGGAATTTGCTTAGGCGAGGCGGTGAGTTGGCGAACGGAACAAGTTTTGTACGGAGCGGAGCGAGGTCTGCATCGACGCCGTCGGTGAAGTCGCTTCTCGTTTCAAAGTATCCATGTGTTTTTGCCTGTTTTTCCCTGCCATTCACTATATGCACGCGAGAAAGCAACAACAAAAAACCGCGAGTTAACGTCAAATAAACGCAAGCAACGCAAGCATATCGAGTTAGCAAGCATTTCAGTTTAAAGTTCTTCCAGCAACGAATATGACAGAAAGAAGCTAGTTGTAACCACTGCCAAGTTAAACTTTGGTATTGAACATAAAATGGTAATGCTGCTCCCTGCTGTTACCTCAGAAATTGCCTGTTTTTGGTAGATTTTTTCCTCATAAAGAGAATTCCCTGTCAGTGGCAATAAGCTTTAATTTATTATTATTGCTATTTTTTGTTTTACATGTTTAAGTTGAGCTTTACACTAAATATGTGTTACTGATAAGTGCTACAAATGTTACAACCCTTTTGTTCATATGGCAGCAGAACATTAAAATAAAAGTGCTCTTTACACTACTTTTGAATTCATTCTTGGAGTTTGTAAATACAATGCGATTAATCGCGATTAATCAGGCAAATTATGCGATTAATCGCGATTAAATATTTTAATCGTTGCCCAGCTCTAATATATATATATATATATATATATATATATATATATATATATATATATATATATATATATATATATATATATATATATGTTGGACTGCAATCTCCCATCAGGGGTGATAGCCCTCACAGCTCTTGGAAAGAAGCTGTTCCTAAGTTTATTCGTTTTGGATTTAATGCTTCTGAAGCGTTTACCTGATGGGAGAGGGGCAAACAGCGCATTGACTGGGTGGGTAGGATCAATGTAGATGTGTCTGGCCTTTCTTTGGATTTGTTCATTATAGATTGAGTCCAAACCCTGCAGACGACATACCACAATCCCCTGCGCTGTCCTCACCATCCATACTAAATCTTTCCTTTCCTGTATTGTGCATCTCCTATACCACAGTTATGCTGAGACATATCACTTTTCCCATGGAAGCTCTGTAGAAGTTTTTTTTAGCAGTTTAGTGGAAAGTCCAGTCCTTTTCAGTTTCCTAAGGAAGAAGAGCCATTGTTGGGCCTTCTTCACCAGGTGGTAAGTGTTCACAGTCCACGTCCTTTATTCTGTCCACACGTTTCACCGCCTCCCCATGTATGCAGAGAGGAGCATGTTCAGTCTTCGTGGACCTACTGTAGTATATTATTACAGCTCTTAAAAGACAGTGTCACACCTAGCAATGGGGTTAACCACACCTCCTCATTAAGATAAAAAATTCTGTCATTTCCTTCCTCAGAGATGCTCTCAGCTGCTATCTGAATCGCTCTGAAGCTAGGACTGCTGGGAAGATGTTTTAGGGGTTTCTTGATTTTACAGCAGGTCACCCCATAGCTTTTCAATAAGATCAAGATCTGGGCTTTGACTAGTCCTTCATTCGCAGGCATTCCTTTGTGGATTTACCAGTATGTTTTGTCACACTGAGGGATCCAGTACTGCTTCAGCTTTTGTTTTAGAAAGACATTGTCACATTTTCCTCAATCACCCCCATACATGGTAGAATTCATGGTGGAATCTAAGATGAGAAGAGGGCCAGATCTTCCTGCAGCAAAGCATCCCAAACCTTGACACTTCCAGCTATATTGTTCCACAGCGATGGTACGTTTTGTGTCCCAGGGATACTGTATTTAGTTTATGCCAAACATCTCTGTTCTGGAGGCCAAATAATTGAGTTGTGGATGCACTCATCCAAGAAACAATATTTCAGAATTCCTGGCCATTGTGTACTTCCTCTCTTCCCATCCTTAGTGTTTTTCTTCAAGACCAAAGTTTCCTTCTTGCACACGGGTGATATGGCTTGGACTTCCAGCCCTGTACACTTTGGCGATTGTTTTAAATGTCCTCCAGTTGCAGACTTCACATGGGAATTGGTTATTTTAAGTTATGTACATAGAGACCCCTTACCATCACCATTAACTGCAATAGCTCTTTGGCTATCACCATTGTGTTCACACTTATTTCAACTGTCAGAAGCACCAAACTAATTGTTTGAGGTTTAAATTGGGAAAACCCCGAGTGCATATTTGCCTGATGTGATACCTCTGTGTGTAATTTTAGCTGTTTCAACATTAATTAATACATTTGGGGGTGTCCTGATGTATTACTAGCCATAAATGCCATTTTCTTCATTATAATGAATATTTTTATTTATTATCATTATCTTCAGTTTTCTTTGTTTATTTTATATTACCTGGGTTTTTCTACACTGTTAAAATGGATATTAAATACCCACTTCTGTAATATTCAGCTTCTGTGCGGTTAGTGTCTCTGCAGTGACAGTGTGGACACTCCCTGTCTGCGTTAGTGAATGATGTTCATAGAGACATGGTGGGACATTATATATTTGTCTTCTTGGATGACATTTTAATCTAGTCTAAGATTTGCAGTCCCACAAAAATCACGTCAGGTCTGTACTTCTCTGCCTTCTGTAAAATAATTTATTTGTCAACGAAGAGAAGTGCGAATTCCATGCAATCTCCAGCTCTTTCCTCAGTTTCTTAATTTCTCCTAATCAGATCACCATGGATCCTGATAAAGTTTCCACTGTACGTGATTGGCCGACTCCTTCTGTAAACAGTTACAGAGGTTTCTAGGATTTGCCAAATTTTACCACCGTTTCATCAGAAACTTCAGTCAGGTCGCAGCCCCCCCTCATACACTGATCTCCACTAAAACCAGATTATCTTGGTCCAAACGAGCAGAGAGAGCATTTAATAAACTAAACGTTTTATTCACTTCTGCAGCAGTCCTCTGGTTCCCTGACCCTACCAGGCAATCAATTGTGGAAGTGGGTGCCTCTAATACTGGAGTGGTTTGGAATAAACAACAACCCAGGTGGGCTCTGTTCTTTAGTAGATTAAATTTTTTACTATCTTTCAGACCCAGGACCAAGAACATTAAGCCAGATGCACTTTCACGGACTGAGGAGTCTGCATTACATTCTCAATCCAATGGTGCTGAAGAGTATGTGCTCCTGGAAAAGACCCTTCTTTCGGGTTACTATGATAGAGTTGGACAAAGAGATCAGAGAAAGCCAGCAGAAGGATCATGTTCCTGAGAATTGCCAATTTGTACCTGACCAGTTGGTTCCTAAGGCTCTGACTTTCTGTCACAAGTTGTCACAGACATCGTGTCAGACAGAGATCCCCAATTTGTCTCTCGTTTCTGGAAAGGGTTCTGGTTCTGGTTCTGCTTCAGCGTATCTGTCAGTCTGTTGACCGGATTCCATCCTCAAACTGATGGATAAACTGAGATGGTTAACCAGGAGGTCGAGACCAAGCTTCGCATTCTATGTAACCAAGATCCATCTAAGTAGTCACATAACCTTTTTTGAGTGGAGCAGGCTATTCACTTGGTCCCTTCCAACACCATTGGACTCTCTCCATTTTATGTCATCTACAGTGACCAGCCACTGGTGTTTGCCATCCAGGAGAGGTCAGCTAAAGTTCCTTTGGTCCTCTAAGCGGCCTTGAGATGCCAGCATGCCTGGAGAAGAGCCAGGAAGATGCTATTGGAGATGAACCAGAAGTAGGCTAGGTCTGTCAACCATCGACATTGTTCGGCTCCCAAGTACCAAGTGGCACAGAAGGTTTGGCTGTCAACTAAGGATCTGCAGCTGCGAATAGAAAGTCATAAGCTCGCTCCTCGCTATGTGGGTCCATTCCCTATTTTGAAAGTAGTGAACCCGGTAGAAGTCCGTTTGAGTCTACCCCGATCCATGAAGATCCACACCACATTCCATGCGTCCTGGATCAAACCCTTTGTCCAATTCCAGTTCTGACCAATTTGTCATGTGGATTTTCACCTGTTGCTTTGTCCCTGTTGGACTCTCCAGTTGGCTTCTGTATCTGGAGTGTGACTTCCTGAACAGTTTCTCGACCAAGCATGCCTGCCTCTGCCCTAGTCAGGATTATTATGCCCCTGTTAACAACTCTAAGCGTGGACCTCTGATTTGCCTCCTGTCTCTGACCCGTCTGGAAAACGCTGCCTGGAGCGTGCTGTCCGTTACAGATTCTCTCGCCTGGATTCCGGATTCGTCCCTTGTCTCTGCCCCATTGGAAACCTCAGCCAAGTTTTCTGTTTCTCTGTGAGCCTAAGGAATCCCTCTGTCCGATCAGTCTCAACTTCCCAGATCCCGAGAAGGTTAGTGGCTTTTCTGCAATATTCACTGTTCTCCATTTTGTGCAGATCAGCCACTAACCTCGCTCCCTCAGTGGGTCCAGTGTGTACTCCAGTTTGTTGCCTGCCCAATTATGCATTCCTTTGATAAATTTGTAAAATCTGTTTGTGTCTGACTGAATTATTGCACACTTATACTTTAAAAATTAGGTTTTAAAGTATAAACACATTTAAATTGTGTTTCTTTCTTTCTCTTTTATTTTCCTCAGTGTCTGACATTGAATTCGAATAATGGTAAAATTGAAATGAAACCACAAGAACATTCCTCTCTTAACATTGTCTTAAACTCCTCACAGTTTCCATTTATTATCTGAGCAACATCTATTTTTTTCCAAGTCAAAGGTATACATACATGTAGACCTTTTTAGAGGTCAAACAACACTGATTCTGTACCCAGCTCTAAATATTTTTGTCTAATGTTGGATGGCATTTAGATCAAGTAGTTTAATACTCTTAATTCCTTTATAAATCTAAAAAAAAAGCTTGTCTAAAGTCTGTACATTTGCGCTGGGTATTATTGACTAGATTCAGACTCGATTTGAATCTTGGGATTGTGTCTAAATCAAAAGGTGTCTAATGCTTCTACTGGGATTCTTGTGCAGTTTTAAGTCAGATGCTGCTATGTCATACGACATTGACAGAAAGTTAGCATCATTCCAAAAAACGTTAAACTTTGTTTACTTCTGAATGGATGAAAGAGCATGAATTTATAATGAAAAGTAGTCAAGACTCATTGCATGGCTTCTGCACTCTGTCGATGAAATGTTGATGTAAGCAGTCAGTGTAAAGCTGCAATTGAATGGCATGCGGGTACAGATAAACAAAAAAGTAATAAACGTGTTGCAGGTGGAGTTTCCTTAAAGACAGGTCTGCTGCACACGCACACACAGACACTGCAGACAAGTCCCCAAAAGACTGAAGCACTTTAGAAATACTATACTTTTTGAGCAGCTGAATGTATTTCTTTTTACAATCTCTTGTTGTTTACAAAACAGGATATTTTAAAAAAACATGTTTATTATGTATGTTACCTGTTTATTGTTTTTCCACTTTAAGTTCACACATACTTTAAAGAGTCTGTCCCCCTTTTATTATCCTCAGTATTGCAGAAATGCCCTGGAGATAGCAGCAAGGTTGTTTTTTCTCATTCACAAATAGATGTCTTTGTTAACGGTGTGACTTCCTCATTGCATTCTGCATTAGACAATGTATCTCCTTTGAAAAAGAAGGTGATTATTCACAGGAAGCTGGCTCCCTGGTTTAATTCAGAGCTGCATTCCTTGAAGCACAATGTTAGGAAATTGGAGAGAAAATGGTACTCTACACACCAAAAGGAATCCTATCTAATCTGAAAAGATAGTCTATTGTTGTATAAAAAGACCCTTGGCAGAGTTAGAGCAGCATATTTTTCATCATTAATTGAGGAGAATAAAAATAATCCTAGATTTCTCTTCAGTACAGTTGCCAAATTTACTCAGAGTCACAGTTCTGTCGATCCATCCATTTCCTTAGGTCTTAGCAGTAATGATTTTATGTGATTCTTCATAAATAAAATTGATTCCATTAAAAATAAAATAATTGGCATCCTCCCAAACATGATCCTCATCCTGTTTGGGAGGAAAGGAAACCTCATCCTCAGTAAGTGAAGCAGTGCTGGAGGAATCTTTAGAACCTGCACAGTGTTTGAACTGTTTAGAAGCAGTAGAGCTTTCTGAGCTATCTAAAATTTTAGCTTCATCTAAACCTTCTACCTGTATGTTAGACCCAATCCCAACCACGTTGTTTAAAGAGCTATTCCCTTTGATCAGTGGCACTATTTTAGACATGATTAATCTATCCTTAGTAAATGGATGTGTATCACAGGCTATTAAAGTAGCTGTTATTAAACCTTTACTTAAGAAACCTTCTCTTGATCAAGATGAGCTAGCAAATTACAGACCTATATCTAATCTTCCTTTCTTATCTAAAATTCTTGAGAAAGTAGTTGCTAATCAACTTTGTGAACATTTACAAAGTAATGACCTACTTGAGGAGTTTCAGTCAGGCTTCAGAGCTCATCATAGCACTGAAACAGCTCTGGTGAAGGTCACTAATGATATTCTCATGGCCTCAGATAATGGACTTGTGTCTATACTTGTCCTGTTAGATCTCAGTGCTGCGTTTGATACAGTTGATCACAATATTCTCCTACAAAGACTTGAGCATACTGTAGGGATTAAGGGGAAAGCGTTGGGCTGGTTTAAATTTTATCTATTGGACAGATTCCAGTTTATTCATGTTAATGATAAATCTTCTTCAAACTCTATAGTTACCTGTGGAGTACCACAAGGTTCAGTCCTTGGACCAATTCTCTTTAATACATATATGCTTCCGATTGGCAAAATTATCCGACAGCATGGGATTAATTTCCACTGTTATGCTGATGACACTCAGCTATATTTATCCATAAATACTGATGAATCCAATCAATTACTTTAACTATAGGCATGTCTTGATGACATCAAAAGCTGGATGACTTTAAATTTTCAGCATTTAAATTCTGACAAGACAGAAGTTGTAATCTTTGGACCAGAGTCCTCAAAAAATAAACTTCTTAACCAATCACTTAATCTGGATGGCATTAACTTGGCCTCTGATGATAAAGTAAAAAGTCTTGGTGTTATTTTTGACCAAGACATGTCATTTAAATCCCATATTAAACAGTTTTCCAGAGTTTCATTTTTTCACCTCCGGAATATTGCCAAAATTAGAAACATTCTGTCCAGGGGTGATGCTGAAAAACTAGTCCATGCATTTGTTACTTCAAGGCTGGACTATTGTAATTCTTTACTATCAGGAAGTCCACAAAATGCAGTTCAAAGCCTTCAGCTGATCCAAAATGCTGCAGCAAGAGTTCTGATAAAAATCAACAAGAGGGATCATATTTCTCCAATTTTAGCTTACCTTCATTGGCTTCCTGTTAAATCAAGAATAGAATTTAAAATTCTTCTTCTAACGTATAAAGCCCTTAATAATCAAGCTCCATCATATATCAGAGCTCTGATTACCCTGTATGTTCCTAACAGAGCACTTCGCTCTCAGACTGCAGGTCTGCTGGTTGTTCATAAAGTCTCTAAAACCAGAATGGGAGGCAGATCCTTTAGCTATCAGGCTCGTCTCCTGAGGAACCAACTCTTAGTTTTGGTCCGAGAGGCAGACACCCTGTCTACTTTTAAGACTAAGCTTAAAACGTTCCTTTTTGACAAAGCTTATAGTTAGAGTGGCTCATGTTACCCTGAGCTATCTCTATAGTTATGCTGCTATAGCCTTAGGCTGCTGGAGGACATCAGGACCTATATTTCTCACTCTTCTGAGTTCTACTGTTCTCCAGTTTTGCATGACTGTTGTCATTTCAGCTTTTAACTTTCTGTTCTCTCTCTTTTTTCTCCATAGTAGGTACACCTGGTCTGGCGTTCTGTTAGCTCTGGCATCATCCAAGGAAGACTGATCACCCGCTATTACCTTTTAATGTAGAACAGATTACTGGATCAATGTGTGCTTCTGTGCTTTTTTGTCTCTCTTGTTGTGTCTCTGTTCTGTCTTCTGTAACCCCAGTCGGTCGAGGCAGATGAGACCGTTCATACTGAGCCCGGTTCTGCTGGAGGTTTTCCTTCCCGTTAATGGGGAGTTTTTCTTTCCACTCTCGCTTCCTGCTTGCTCAGTATGAGGAATTGCTGCAAAGCCATGGACAATCTAGACGACTCTCCCTTTAGCTCTATGCTTCTCCAGGAGGGAATGCTGCATGTCAGAACTTTGATGCAATCAACTGGTTCCCTTATATAGGACATTTTATTTTGACCAATCTGTATAATCTGATTGATTTTGACTTTGTAAAGTGCCTTGGGATGACATGTTTCATGAATTGGCCCTATATAAATAAAATTGAATTGAATTGAATATGCTTTGTAGCACTCTGCACTTAAAAAGAAAAAGTAAACCACTCAAAATTATACTATAAGTTAGAGTATACTAGAGCCCTTTGTACACCGTAGTAATTTATTGGTATGCCACATGTCCTCCTTTTTGGTGTTATGGAAATGGTCACCTTGCGTGCATGTGTCATTCAAAATAAGGAATTCAAAGGAGCCCTCGCCAAGTAAGTTTGCTTGTACTGACATCAAATGATCCAGAAGTTCCAAGTGGCACAGCTTTGTTGAATGCTATGTTGTTGTTGTTTATTCTGTCACTGCAAACAACACAAATATTATTGGCATACTAAAAGTACATTTTCCTAAAAGTACAATCCCTGTATAAATAGAGGTAATGTGGATGTATTTTGGCTGAGGATACATTTCTTAGTTGAATGTTTGACAGGTATATTTTTGCACTTGCCACATTTATTTGTAACGCTTGGGATAGAAGACAGCGAGTGTTAATCAATCAATCAATCAATCAATCAATCAATCAATCAATCAATCAATCTTTCTGTTTAGCTGCCATAAACACACCAATTAATCTTCATGATTGTTAAAAATACTGCGTGCAGCATTTTGGATGTGTGACGTTAACTGTTTCTACTCTTGTTTTCTGCATTTCCGCTGGTTATGTTGAGTACTGCCCACCTGTGTTTTTAGAGAATTCTGCACCTATGCCCTTGTCAAGTATAAACTTCTCCAGCGCCTCAATAGGCTTGCACGCCATCCGCACGGACCTGCGTGAAAACCCAACGCGTGAGTATAACTCAGCCTTAATGCGATAGACTCAGCAGGTGAAAGAAGGAAGAAAAATGTGTTTATCATAATTAATATTGGAATTACAATATTTACCAAAAAGTCTATAATTCTTGCATTTTAAATCTTATATTCCACAGCCCCTAATTTCTTTCTACTGTCATCTATATGAAGAAATAATTTAGCCCTATTTTAGCCTTGAAGTCTGTGGACACTTCACACTTCAGATGATTAACAAATTCTCAATAGAAAAAGGTTTCTTGTTGCTATCAACGTGTGACTGTCTTGTGAAATAAGAATAGGCTAAGCTAATATAGGCTTTGGACATGAAGTTGGGTAATTTAAGCGGGACACCGTTCTGCCTTTGTTTGAAACTTTGGCTGCATCTGAAAATGTCTTTTGGGTAAGGACTCTTTAGCCACAGCGGAATGCGTCACTGGTTGCCATGATAAGTGCTGTTTGAATAGTTAATAAGGAAGGGTGTAGTAAAAAGAGCCTGTATGCTTCCTCTCACAGCTAATTTAGCATAGGAACCTTGCAATGTCCATAGACATAATATAAGAGTAGACGCGTCATTGGGCGGGTTCTGCCTATGCTGCGATGCGTCAGAGCGTCCGCCATCTTAAATGTGGCAAATCTGCAGTTACTCAGTCACTTAAACAGTATCAGAAGGACTTTAATCTCTGAATATACTTTGTATTTGTAGTATTTTTTTGTAATATTACAAGTTTATTTTCGTATCCCTTTAGCTTCATTCTCCTGCATTTAACCTCCTAAAGAATAAAAATATTTAAAATAATCTAACCTGGCCCTATTACTCCAGGAGTGAAATAATTCTGCAAACTGTGATTATTCTGGAAATGTTCCCCCTTAATTCTCATAATATGATGTTTTTATCATAACATTATGACTTTTGTGTTTGTTTGTTTATTTTTACTTAATTGACCTAGGACTTTTTTTCCTCATATTATTAATTTTGCCTCTTTAATACTCACCCAAAAAGTCTGTTCCTAAAGGTTCACATGTGACACGGTTTTATGAAATAATGAAGACCACAATGTTTAGATTTAACAAATTGATCCTTATATTCATAACACATACACACACAATATATATATATATATATATATATATTGTGTATGTATATATATATATATGTGTGTGTGTGTGTGTGTGTGTGTGTGTGTGTGTGTGTGTGTGTGTGTGTGTGTATTTATTGCAGCACAGGAATGAGGCATCTTCTCTGATTCACGTTCACAATAACAGAACTCAACTTTTTTCTGCCACATACAATATGGCGGTGACGTTGACGTGCGAACCTGCGCCCTATGACGCGTCTACGTATATATGTCTGCGGCAATGTCCCTTACTGCTGCTAAGGAGCTACAAGTAATCCCACAATCCTTTGCGTGACATGACGTATAAGCACCGCCAACATCACAGAAATGAACATGTCCGGAGAGAAGAGTGCACACACTTTATAATTCATTTTCGGAAGGCTGTAGGCCTGGGTTTGTCTCACATCATCCATGTGCATTTCAAAGGATGTCCAAAATTGGCCCAGCAGTCAAAAGCTCCTTTACTAGCGTGGGTAGCTAGTGTTCTTACTGTTGACCCCATGAAAGGTAAAGGAACAGGAGCCAGGAGCTATAATTAGATGTTTTTGGATGGAACCCCAGCCTTAGTAAACAGGAAGTAGTTCTCGAGTTGCCCTGTTATAGACTCTACAAAAAAATAATTTTTGAAGGATCCACCCATTTTAAATTACTTAATGTTAGCAGCAAATTTTTTACATTTGTCAGAAAAATCAAATAGTGACAAACTACAAATTATAAAGTTCTGTGAATACTGTTGCTAGCTGTGAGCATCAAATGATACTAAAGTTGACATCAGCTTAGTAGCTTTTTATCAGCACTAATTTAAAGGGAACTTAACTGTTTTTTTTACATTTGTTTGGACTGCGTTTGATAATCTTTTGTTCCAAATTGTATAACTCTACATTAACCATTAGGATACTTTATTAACTTTATCCTTGTCCCAAAACACTTAATTTTTAAAACTAAATCTCTAGGGCCTACAACAACGTCAGAAAAAAGATACATCAGAATTTTATTTATGTATTCTTTGCCGTTTTAGTAGAATTTTTGTGTATTTATGTACATTTTGTATTTGTATTTAAAGCTTCAATATCTTATCAAGCTTAACCGTAAATTTGCAATGGCAGTATTTGATATGTGACTGCCTTTCAAAAGCTGTAAAAAGAAACAGGTTGCCTATAAAGCAGATCTGTGCCCAATCCTCCAGGCTGTATCTTTTTTAAGAGCAGCCATGCTGATAAAGCAGCTGAAAAGATTCCTTTCTGGTCAGGCTGTCAATCAGCTTCACAGAGAGCTCCTCAGAATGACTCACTGCTTTTTAGTGGACAGAAAGCAAAAGTAGCAGAAGTGACTCACTTCACACTTACCCCCCCCCCCCCCCCCCCCACACACACACACACACACACACACACACACATTCCCAATGGTTGGTGCTTTCTGAGTCATTTCAAGTAATTTGATTAACTGCAGTTTGACACATCCTCCCATGAGCAGCTGTCTTTGTCATGGTTCCTTTTGTTAGGTCCTTGAGGCAATCGTATCGCCAAAACCCAGCCTCTGAAATGGCAATATATGGATTTGGAAAACACTTCTAGGGGAATAGTCCAGATTTGGTGCTTTTTTTTTTTTTTAGTAAATCTGCTGCTAAGAGTAAGAAGGCACATGTCTAGGGTTTAGTACTGATAAGCAAAACAAGCATCAGAAGGCATTCTGATCCAATGCTCTTGCTCACTTCTCTGTCCTTCTGCATGGCTGGCCTGGTTCCCATGTCTCCACAGAGTGTAGCCTACTGACACACTTTTTCATTTGCCCCAAATTTGTGAAACCTGTGCAAGTGAATTACTTGTTATTAACAAAACACTGAGGACTACCAAAACAAAAATCCTTTTTCATGATGGAAATGTGTCCAGAACCGTTAGAATTAAGGATATGGATACAGATTTTTGGGGGGTTTCAGTGTAGAATTTCTGAAAAATCTTTAGATAGCTACCAACACCTGGACTGGATAGAGTTCCTAAACTGAATTCTTTAACATAATGTCCTTAATAAATCAGCTATATATCCATTGTTTCATTGATTGTGAGTTTTTGTTTGCGTGTCAGTCTTGATTTACTCCCAGTACATTTCCTAAATTCTATATTTTAATTCACATTTGTTTGTATCAGTATTTAATTAAAGCACACAAAAAGGGTGTGGATTCTCTTTTTAAAGAAATACACAAATTTATGGAAAACAATATCGATTAAACATATATATTTTTTTTACCTTCAGTTAATGAAGAAAACTCACCTGAAACCTTTTCTTGGACCAGATCTTCTTCATCTTCAAGTGACGCCTTGTTTCAAGCAAAATCAGATTACCTGTGGCTCGAGTTCACAAAAGCATCCTTCCCTCAGAAATTAGAAAAAAGAAGAAGCCTGGGGTGTGGTATAGGGATCAGCAAGAATAGAAATCAAGATGGGGTGGGGGGGCAGGAATGCGGCTCCTTCTTTGTTCGTGGGTGTGTTTATGCTCCGATGTGGATGGAGGCAAGGCAGGGAGAAAGACACCGAGACAAGAGATGCTGGGTGTCTTTGTGTCCAAGTGTTTATCCGCGGATGTGAGGAGCGTCTCTCTGTGACGTAGGGGCTGCTTTCTCCTTCTGCGACCACTTTCTGCCTGCTCTCCCTCATTTGAGAGCACACTTAAAACAAGGGAGGGGGGGTTGAAGGGGGCTGGAAATCAGAGCCTAGTGTGTACGTGGGTTTTCTCTTGATTGCATTGATGAAAAAGGGAGAGCGTGAGGAGGAGGATTGACTGAAATACAAAACGATTGGCTTCACCAGAGCATGATGGCTTGTATTTTTTTTTTTGCAGGTGGCAGGAGCGAATGGTAGAGATAAAAAAGAGGGAAAGAAGAAGATAAAGAGCAGAGGTGGGAGGAGGGAATTACCAGATAATCGAGAAGCAAGAAAAATAAACACATGTCCAAAAAATATGAGCAATCCCAAATACCACTCACTGTCTCTCCATGATCCTTTTCACCTCTTGAGGAGGAAACCATTAAATATGTATTCACTATATTTCATCTCTATTAGTGATAAGGTCATGGTCTCAGGTGGCTGGAGGCTGTTTGGACTGGTGGAGCAAGCCCGTTATCCCAACTGCATTACAATGCCAGGCACATGATGGATTTTGGAAAATCACAACAAACAGCAGGAATTCAAGAGCAGACAGGGGAGGAACCTTTAGGGCGCAGGAACCTTGTGAGCGCAAGAACCCAGTGAGCGCAGGGAGAGCGGCGGAACCTTATGAGCACAGGACCCTCTGAAAGAGCAGGAATCCTTGAGAGCGCCGGAACCTTTGACAGCACCGGAATCCAGACGAACCAGAGGCAGGCGTCGTGGACGTCCACCCCGGCAGACGAACCAGAGGTGGCGGAACAAATGGAGGCACCGGACTGGGGAAGCTGAGCAGAAATCCTGCCAGCTCCTGCACCAAGCTCTGTGTGTGCTCGGGTTCATCTTGGGGTCGGCTCGTACTGTCAAGATTTGTCTAAGATGAACCCGGACACAGCACACACACACAGCTGGTTTGAGAGTTTATTGCAACAGTGGGTAGAGGGTGACGAGAACCAGAGTCAGTTACCAGACAGAGTCTTAGGGTGCAGGAGCTGGCTGATGGGAACGGAACAGAGCAGACAGGGCAGGAACTTTTAAGGCGCAGGAACCTTGTGAGTGCAGGAACCCAGTGAGCGCAGGGAGAGCGCCGGAACCTTTTGAGCGCAGGACCCTCAGAAAGTGCCGGAACCTTTGAGAGCGCTGGAATCCAGACAAACCAGAGGCGGGCGTTGCGGACGGCGACCCCAGCAGACGAACCAGAGGGGGGCGTCACGGATGGCGACCCCGGCAGACGACCCCGGCAGACGAACCAGAGGGGGGCATCACAGACGGCGACCCCGGCAGACGAAACAGAGGCGGCGGAACAAATGGAGGCATGGAACTGGGGAAGCGGGTTCATCTTGGGGCCGGCTCGTACTGTCATGATTTGTCTAAGATGAACCCCGACACAGCACACACACACAGCTGGTTTGAGAGTTCATTGCAACAGTGGGTAGAGGGTGACGAGAACCAGATTCCAACTGAGTCCAACTATCCAACTGAGAGTGTTTGACAGACAGTCGCTCCAATCTAATCGAGCTTGAACTATTTTGCAAAGAAGAAGAATTGTCAATAATTGTAGCCTCTAGAAATACATTTACAGAGAGGCCAGGCCTCACTTGTCATGAAGGAAAGAAAGAAAATATATAATGATGATAACATAATATAAGTTGTGATTCACTCAGTCATTTGTAATAAAGAGTTAATTTTTTATCTAATTTTATCTATTCTGATCATCATATTTTCTTCAAAATGGTGGAAGTTTCGCTATTTTCCATGTAAATTCTTGGGGGCGCTTGATAGTGAAGCAGGTGAGGCCGCAGCGAGTGTGGCCTCCCCTGGGATTGCGCAATCCCATGTTAACTGCGCTGGCTTCCATTCTGTGAATGCATCTTCCTGTCTTTAGCTCATTAATTTTAATCATTCAAACAGTTATGAGCTGTTCTTCCATAATTTAATGTATGTGGATTATGAATTGTGTTTTAGTCATCAAACTGTGTGCAGGTAACATGTTTTCATGTGCTGCTGGGCGATCATAAACGGGAAATGACTGGTTGTAGGTGAGGCCGGCAATTCCTTGGCCTCTAGGCAGGGGACGCTCAAGGGGCACCGCTCGTGATCCCAAAACAGTAAAGTGACAGCAAGTTATGGATTTAGCAAGTTATGCCAAACAAGTAAAGCACTAAAAAGACTTAAAACATACAGCCGGAACAGGACTGGTCAAGGAAGGCTTTCCTCCCTGGCAGTGATCTCCATTGAGACTGAAAGAGTTTTAAAACTGAAGAAAGATAATGAGGACTTTTACCGGAAAGTAATCCATGTTTTTTGTGCAAAAAGAGCACTCCATTTATAAGCAGAGGTTATTCATGTTTTGCTTTTGTAATGAAATGTGCATAATGTGGGTTATAGTTTTTGAATGTGTTACAAATGTAGAAATCTATCATAACTCACAAACTGTTACCAATCAAATGACAAATTATTATTTATTTTTTTTCATCAAAGAATCAATATTTTTTTCATGTCTCTTGGAGAATTTATTTGGCACAATCAGTCTCCTTCAGCACTTTGCAATGAGTCTACTCTGTAGAAGAGTGTATATATTTGTAAATCTGACTCTGATGACGTCAGTGCCTCACAAGCTATGAACCCTACCGCACGTCACTGGTGCTTATGTATCAGCATAACTGTATGGTATGGGAGCTGTACAGTCCAGGAGAGGGAGGACCTAGCACGGGTGGTGAGAACAGCGCAGCGATTGTGGGATGCTGTCTGCAGGATCTTGACTCAATTTATGCAGAACGAGTCAAAAGAAGGGCCAGACACATCTCCACTGATCCCACCCACCCGATATGTCCCATTCCCATCAGGTAAATGCTTCATAACCCATAAAGCCAAAACAAATAATCTTGGAAACAGCTTCTTCCCAAGAGCTGTGAGGGCAATCGCCCCCTGATGGGAGACTGCAGTCCAACACTTTTAAATCACCCCTACTAGCCCGCCATACGTTATCACCTTAATGTTACTGCCTACTACACACTATCATCTCTGAATATCTAAATGCACATTGCTGTAGACAAAGCCTCAGTTCATCACTGTTCAATAAGCACCCTACTACCTCATTAGGCGCCCGCCTATGCATTGAAAATGCATGGCGGAGGCCTTATGTTATGCACCTAATAAGGGTTTCTTTATTTTTATTGCTTTTTATTCTTCCGTCACCGTTAATACAGCCTGAACCGTAGGCTGTACCCCCACAAACTATATATCAAAACGTGCGTCTCGACGCCGCAAAGTGTGCGAAGTGTTTCTATTTCCGTGGTGACAAAATTAACCAAAAACCACTTCTCAAAACCACTTCCTAGACACAGTTGACCTCTCAAAAATGCAGAGCTCAGCATGACACTTTTTTTTGGTACAATGGTTTAGGTGTTGGGCTGCTACACCAAAGGTCGCAGGTTCGCAACCCGCTCGGGGGTACCCAATATTTTTTTTTTTTTTTTACAAGTAACAATTATATAATTTGAACAACTGGTATAAATGAATGAATGATGAAAAAATTGCAACAGCAAGAACTACCCCCTGGCCAATACAGCACCACTCACCTGTGGGAAATGGCACTACACACCATTTTTGTCAAATGTTGAGTTCTGGGCTCAGATTTGGTGAGGCTGAGTTGCTAAAGGAGGCGGATCTGACCCATGAACTTTGGTCACGTTTGTTGACATTAAGTATTGGCACCCCTTTTTGAGGAACTTCCCAGTACAGGTTTTGGACCAAACTAACAGAGTACAATTACCCGGTGATACTGGACACAACCATGTTAGCGGCTAACGCTTAGCATGTTGCTAACCGGAAGTAGCTCTAGGAAGGTCTCACCAACTTCTGCTTCACAGTGTTTGTAGTAGTTTGTAATGCCTTTAACATTTTTATTCACATATTTCATTTTTTCATGCTACATTGAAGTATTTAATCATGTTTTAATAACACCAATTTTCCATGCTGCTTGGATGCAGACCTCCCGTCGGCTGGTTTTCAATTCAATTCAATTCAATTTTATTTATATAGCGCCAAATCATGAAACATGTCATCTCAAGGCACTTTACAAAATCAAGTTCAATCATATTATACAGATTGGGTCAGATTATACAGATTGGTCAAAATGTCCTATATAAGGGAACCAGTTGATTGCATCAAAGTCACGACAAGCAGCATTCACTCCTGGGGAACCGTAGAGCCACAGGGAGAGTTGTCTGCATTGTACATGGCTTTGCTGCAATCCCTCATACTGAGCAAGCATGAAGCGACAGTGGGAAGAAAAACTCCCCATTAACGGGAAGGAAAAACCTCCGGCAGAACCGGGCTCAGTATGAACGGTCATCTGCCTCGACCGACTGGGGTTACAGAAGACAGAGCAGAGACACAACAAGAGAGACAAAAAAGCACAGAAGCACACGTTGATCTAGTAATCTGTTCTACATTAGATGGTAGTAGCGGGTGAGCCATCTTCTCTGGATGATGTCACAGTTAACAGAACGCCAGACCAGGTGTACCTACTATGAAGAAAAAGAGAGAGAGCAAAAAGTTAAAAGCTGAAATGACGATAGTCATTTCAATGTAATACAATGCAAAACTGGAGAACAGTAGACTGAAGAACAGTAGAAATCAGTAGAGAAAATTAGACCCTGATGTCCTCCAGCAGCCTAGGCCTATCACAGCACAACTATAGAGATAGCTCAGGGTAACATGAGCCACTCTAACTATAAGCTTTGTCAAAAAGGAAAGTTTTAAGATTAGTCTTAAAAATTAGTTTTGACGAAGACAAATCCTTTTCACACTCAGAAGATTTAATTTAAAATCCCCAAGTGATAAAAGCCTACGACCAAGGAACTCGGAAGCTTTGCCTTTGACGGTTACGTGCAGAACTACCCCCGGGCCAATACAGCACCACTCACCTGTGGGAAATGGCACTACACACCATTTTTGTCAAATTTTGAGTTCTGGGCCCAGATTTGGTGAGCCTTAGTTGCTAAAGGAGGCCGATCTGACACATGGCCTTTGGTGAGCTTTGGTGACATTAAGTATTGGCACCCTTTTTGAGGAACTTCCCAGTACAGGATTTGAACCAAAATAACAGTGTACTATCACCCGGTGATACTGGACACAACCATGTTAGTGGCTAACGCTTAGCATGTTGCTAACCGGAAGTAGCTCTAGGAAGGCTGGTTTTGACGAAGACAAATCCTTTTCACACTCAGAAGATTTGATTTAAAATGCCCAAGTGATAAAATCCTACGACCAAGGAACTCGGAAGCTTTGCCTTTGACGGTTTCGTGCACCACCAGGCGGGCGCCTTCTTCAACTTCTTCAGAAGTTGAACGATTCTAGTTGTTTTCTGTGACTTTCCTGTACGGCAAAAAAATGTTTAACCCTTATTCATTGCCTGTTTGTTTGTGAGTTTTTACCTTCATTGTGAGTAATGTGAACTGTAATGTGAACCGAAGTACACAAAGAGAAATTTCGTCGTGGTAATGCGGTGACAAATAAAATATTCCATTGTATTAAAAAAAAACAACAACACTAATGTCTAGGTAATGTCCATAGACCATAGGTAATGTCTCATTTGCTGCAAAGCAAGTTCAGTCAACCTATTCTTGTCATTATACAAGCGTCCTGTTCAATATCACCCCCTTTCTCTAATACTCTGGCTCATATGCTAATAGACAGAACAGCTTATGCTCTCTGTGCTTCTCATTTTATCCTATTATAAATATAATCCCAAATAGGCTCAGACCCTACTCTCTGAACTCCACAGTCTTCGTCCATTTATCAGCACAGCTCTTCCACCTTTCACTGCTGACTCACCTGCTGAACAAAGTTAGTTTCTAGTGTGATAAAGTGACATCTATCTCTGTTTATGGTCATGTAAACACAGAATTAATGGGCTATTTACTCCTTTCATGAACCAAGAACTGTTCTGCAGACGTACAGTTAGGGCCAGAGATATTTGGACAGTGACACAATCTTCATGATTTGGGCTCTGCATGCCACCACATTGGATTTGAAACGAAACAACTACAATGTAACTGACTTACAGACTTTAAGGTTTAATACACGGGGTTCAACAAAAATATCTGATTAAACATGATTTAAAATTATTTATTTTGCAGTCTTCTGAGTCAATTGTCCAATTACTTTTGGTCCCTTGAAAAAGAGGCAGCTAAGTATTACAGAGCTGTAATTCCTATGCTCCAGTTTGAATGTGAATACTCTCAAATTATAGCAGAGCGTCTGCACTTTAAGCCCATATTGATTATATAATTGTGTCTTGAATATGTTTTCATAAACAGCAAAAATAACAAAACTTGTGTCACTGTCCAAATATCTCTGGGCCTAACTATAGATGTTTATTCTATTCATTAACATCATCCTGTCTATTTGTAAACTATTATTTATTTCCCCCAGAAACAGACTTTAGTATTCAAATAGAGTGAACTGAAGTCTCAAAATGTTATTTTATCAAACCTCATTCTGTTCACCTCCATCCTCCTCTGTCTATCACCAGCTAGAGCTACTCGTTCCAGCAGAAAGTGAAGCGATCAATACCAGTGTTTCATGCATGATATGGGATACACCCCCGAGTAACAGCTCGAACGCCCCCGAATCAATAAGCCCATCATAACACAGGCATTGTCCAATAAAAAACAAATGTGCTGGCAAAGGGCAGATTGTGAGTGTATATTTTTTGTCAAAAGAAGCCCCAACAAACCAGTTTCAACCAGTTTCTTATATGATATCATGGAATGGCAGCCATTGAGAGAAAATAATTAGATTTCTATGGTATTATTATTCACTGAATCTGAGAGCAGTACTAATATCTTGAGAGCTGAAACAAGCCCTCATTCTGCTGTTTGGATGCAAAATCAGTTTCCTGCAGCCCATTACCAGAACCAATAGACTAACTGAGCATTAAAAGCGTTTGTACAGGTGCAGTTTGAAGCATGCTATGGTTTCATTGACTTAAAACAACAAGAGGTTAAGCAGACTTCACGTCAAGCCGTATTGATTTTGTGACAGATGTTGCTTTCTGAGGAGCAGCTGTGATGGATGCTTTCCAGGCACACAGCTTCATCAGTAGCGATTCTGGCATCATCTCTCTTAGACACAAAGCACATTTTGCTGCTGTTACATCACGCTGTGATCACAGTTTCTGTTTGTTTTTGTTTCCGTGCGGGAAATAAGAGTGGTCATCCCAGACCTGCTGTACAATGCATGGAAACTGATCTAATGGAAGCAAGTATTGCAAAACCAAGATTGATCATCGCTTGACGTATGGCCAAAAAGTATGTTCCATTACTTATTAATTATATCAGGTAAATCATAGACACATCACATTTTAACATCTTTTTTGAAATATAACTTAAAGAAAAACCACTTCACAATAAAACTATTGTTATAAAGTGTTAGTTATAGCTTTATATTCTCATTGATTATGCTATGAATCAATAAAATAAAATAAAATAAAACAACTGGACTTCTATTCTGATGCTGAAGACATTTCGCTTCCCATCCAGGAAGCTTTCATTCAAAATGTCTGGAGTAGTGTGGAGTTCAAAGCTTTATAGACCTGCTGACGACGCCCCGTTAAAACTTGGATTCGCATATAGATTAACCTGGAACTCATCAACCCTCACAATGGAGAGTCGTTAATCTCCTCATTTGCCAGGCTCATGGGAGAAATGTTGTGGTTAGGGTTAGGGTTGTAAATTGCTGAAAACTGAAACCTGAGTCCTCCTCCTCTGTTTAAAGTTGGTTTGTTCAGGAGCAGGTATACCCTTTGTCAACTTTATTGAAATTTTGTGAAAATAAAAAATTTACAAGCCACACAACCTGGTAAAGGTGATGTAAGAGAAGGTGAAAATGAATAAACATGCCTCATTGGGAATCTCTTACTTGACAAGAAACTAAAAAAACATAAAGTTCAAAAGTTAGGTAAGGATGATGCCCGATACACAGTTATAGAGCTTAAAAGGAGGACTGAGTATGGAGAGGTACAGGGGTTGGACAATGAAACTGAAACACCTGGTTTTAGACCACAATAATTTATTAGTATGGTGTAGGGCCTCCTTTTGCGGCCAATAAAGCGTCAATTCGTCTTGGGAATGACATATACAAGTCCTGCACAGTGGTCAGAGGCATTTTAAGCCATTCTTCTTGCAGGATAGTGGCCATGTCACGACATGATGCTGGTGGAGGAAAGTGTTTCCTGACTCGCTACTCCAAAACACCCCAAAGTGGCTCAATAATATTTAGATCTGGTGACTGTGCAGGCCATGGGAGATGTTCAACTTCACTTTCATGTTCATCAAACCAATCTTTCACCAGTCTTGCTGTGTGTATTGGTGCATTGTCATCCTGATACACGGCACCTCCTTCAGGATACAATGTTTGAACCATTTGATGCACATGGTCCTCCAGAATGGTTCGGTAATCCTTGGCAGTGACGCGCCTATCTAGCACAACCATGGGGCCAAGGGAATGCCATGATATGGCAGCCAAAACCATCACTGATCCACCCCCATGCTTCACTCTGGGCATGCAACAGTCTGGGTGGTACGATTCTTTGGGGCTTCTCCACACCGTAACTCTCCTGGATGTGGGGAAAACAGCAAAGGTGGACTCATCAGAGAACAGTACATGTTTGAAATTGTCCACAGCCCAAGATTTGCGCTCCTTGCACCATTGAAACCGATGTTTGGCATTGGCACGAGTGACCAAAGGTTAGGCTATAGCAGCCGTGGATTTTGACCCTGTGGAGCTCCCGACGGACAGTTTTGGTGGAAACAGGAGAGTTTAGGTGCACATTTATTTTGCCGTGATTTGGGGAGCCGTGGTTTTATGTTTTTTGGATACAATCCGTGTTAGCACCCAAACATCCCTTTCAGAGAGCTTCCTCTTGCGTCCACAGTTAATCCTGTTGGATGTGGTTCGTCCTTCTTGGTGGTATGCTGACATTACCCTGGATACCGTGGCTCTTGATACATCACAAAGACTTGTCTTGGTCACAGATGCGCCAGCAAGACGTGCACCAACAATTTGTCCTCTTTTGGACTCTGGTATGTCACCCATAATGTTGTGTGCATTGCAATATTTTGAGCAAAACTGTGCTCTTAACTGCTAATTGGACCTTCACACTCTGCTCTTATTGTTTCAATGTACAATTAATGAAGATTGGCCACCAGGTTGGTCCAATTTAGCCATGAAACCTCCCACACTAAAATGAGAGGTGTTTCGGTTTCATTGTCCAACCCCTGTATCTGAAAAACTCAAAAGAGATTGTTTGTTTTTCGGTGTTGTATAAACTCGTATCGAACATGAAATCCTTTACTGCTTTAAACAAAACAAAAAAAGTTTATAGTTTAGAAGAAACCAAATGCATGGAGGTGTGAATTGGGGTGAGACTTGGCAGGAATCAAACCAATCGCTGTGTTCTAAGTTTTTGAAAGTTGAAACATGAGCCCTCCTCCTTTGTTTAAAGTCTTTTTTTTCTTGCTTTACGTAAATGGCTTCCTTCACTGCTTTCTCAAACCATCTGTCTTCTCTGTCTAAAATGTGAATATTTTGGTCCCCAAAAGAGTGTCCTTTATCCTTGAGGTGCAGGTGGACGGCTGAGTCCTGTCCGGAGGAGGTAGCTCACCTGTGTTGAGCCATGCATGTGTAGAGAGGTTGTTTGGGTTCTCCAATATAAAGATCAGAACATTCCTCACTGCACTGAACTGCATACACCACTCCTCTCATTTTAGGCTTGTGGGTTTGTCCAACAATTGTTGTTAAATTTAGAAACATTCACGCTTATGAGATTTATGTCTTACTAAAGTTTTTCAATAGTTTTATAAAGATTTTTAACCATTATAGGGATTAAAAAACATATTTGTAGAATAAATAATCAACATATTTTTTATTTGTAGCTAAACGGTGAAAACATTGAGACTGATATTATTCTGAACCTTGAATTCGTTCTTTGCAATTTGTCCTTGCGTTTAACAGTCACATCCAATAATCCCAAGTGGGGGGTGGGGGGGGGTGGTCACCACAATCCAACTATATGACTGTCTGTGCCCGACGCCTGGCCCTGCCCCCCGGACCAGGCCCCCTAAAGAGGGGGGGCCAACACGACCCGTACGGGCCCCTCAACCAGAACCCCCCTCACCCCTAAATACCAAATAAACCCCCTCCCTCCCCCACCTTAACCTAGCCATCCCTGCCCCCCACCCCTTTCTGAGGAGAGCAGAGGCGTCAGCCCCAGACCCGGAAAGCTGCTGGCTACCCGCAGCAGCCCCCCGCCAAGACCCCGGACCCGGTGGCCCGCTCCTCCTCCAGGCTCCAGACCCCGTGCCGCGATTGGAGATCGGGGGTGTGCAAAAGACCCCGATCCTCCCTACGCCCGCTCAGATGTTGTGTTGTTGCATGTTGTTCTCAAGTGTGTTTAAAACTGAGAGCGCCGAAGAGGGTGCACGGCACAGCCCACCCCCCCTCCGGAAGGAAGCTGGTGCCAGCGCAGGACTGGGACAGGGGGCCGGACACAAGCCCACCAGAATGTGCATTCCCCCCCTCCTCCACCTGTAGATTTAATCCCTCTCCAACACTAACATTCAAACAACTCACCATACATACGACAGTAGACATCCAGGCTGGGTTAGTCCCTACTCCCCCTCCTTCCCCTCCCCCCACAAGCAGAGTGCCGATCCAATGAAGGGGAAGAGCATCTGCCCTGAGATGTTAATGTCCATGCCCCCCTACCAGCTCAACAGGCCCCGAGGCCCCCCAGCGCACCAGAGGCCCCGTGCAGGGACAGACACTCGGGTGTGCACCGGCCCAGACCCCAAGCGGCACACCCCCCGGAAACGGAAACCCCAAGGCCCCGCTGGGGCCCCCGCCTGAGGGCGGCGCACCCCGGGGACCCCAGGCCCCCAGACCCACCCCGGACTCACCCAGCGGCAGCACAGCTACCAGGTCAGTAACTCACGTCCATCACCGCGTAGCTCCCCAAGAGCGCCTCAAGCGGCTGCTGTAGGCCGCCCATAGGCCTCCCAAGCCCCTCCCAGTTGAGGGCAACAGACCCTGGAGTCAGACCCTCCAAGCACCGCACTCCGAGTGCCCCCCAGAGCCAAAGTTCAAATCAAACCTACACCTTTGGGATTACCTTAACGTTCATGAAGTATTTAGCTATCTGTGTAGTTATTGACAGGTTAAATCCCTGTTTTGGATTTTAAATTTGACTTAGAAAGCTACTTAATTAGAAGATGTAATCTTAGAGCTAAAAAATCCTGTTTTTTTACTCTATTGAAGGATATTATCTAAATAATACAGGAAATATAACAATAAACAATTTAAATAAGCCTGAAATAAGTTTCACTCGACATGTGGGAAAATACAGGAAGTCACTGGACAATCTTCACAGAGAGTTCTGCCGTCGCTTCTCTGATTTTTAAAAAATCCAGACATCACTTCAGCTGGTGTCATGTCACTTCTCACAAGATCCTCAAATGGCACCACCAAGTTGGCAGATGGAACTGATCGATCTTCAGTGTCACCCCATCTTAAAAGAGAAGTTCAGCTCGCTTAAACTGGGTAAATTCTATGCTTCATTAAATGAAACCAAATTTCCAAACATGCAGAAGATGGCAAAGAGGATGTTGGTGTTGTTTGGCTCTACCTATGTGTGTGAGCAAACTTTTAGTTGTGCGAACATTAACAAGGCGCCTCACAGATCCCAGCTCACTGACGAACACCTCAGATCTGTTCTGAGATTTGCCACAACCACACTCACACCAGACTTTGATGCAATGGCATGAAAGGGTGATCAACAACTCTGTTCACACTAAAATTAGTTAGAAGTGTCGTTTCAATGCTTTGAATCAGTTCGGTTAGGCCGCTCAATGTGGTCAGACACCATAATCTGACAGTCTATTTCATTTTTTTTCCAGGTTTCTCTGTTTTAGCTTGATCTCCTCAGTCATTTCTGTATATAAAACTGTGAAATTATACATTCCCTAGGTGAATGTATACAAAGCAAATGCAGTTATGAAAATCAATGCAGCAGGGAATTGATTTGAATATGCAATGTCACAGTAATGTTGTATCTTGTTCATTTTTGTTAATAATGATTGATAGGTTGGAAAGTATAATTATCATAGTTAAAAAAAAGTAAATATAAGGAAAAAAAGTTTTTTGTAGTGATATGATAATTTCACCACTGTGTGAAGTAATAAAGGACAATCCTTCTTTAAATTACCTGTACTGGAGAGATTTTGTATGAAAAACTAAACCCTTTTCTACCCATCTAATACTATCTAGGCCCATCTGTACAATTTTTAAACTCAATGTGGCCCGAACCAAAAAGTTTGCCCACCCCTGTTTTTTTTCACAGAGAGAAAATCGACCCAGCAACGTGAGGTTCTAAAGAGTTTGGAAATACAGGCCCCTATTCCATCCATTTTCCAACACCATGCATGAAAAGGTAAGGCCAATGTGGTTCTGAATATCCTGCTGTCTGTATTAAAAGCTTCCAAAAACAAACAGATCTAGGGATGGAAAATGCTCGTTCCTGTGTCTGCTTGCACGTAGAAACCATCACTCGCTTGTAGTAACTCTTGTTTTCCATATTGTACAGAAGAGAAAGTTTCAGGTATCAATTTCCCGATTGCATGGAAAGTGCTGTTTTCTGAGATACGCTGTAGATTGAGCATAAGGGGTTGTTTCATCACCTTTGCTGATGTGGGGGATCACGAGTATCAAAATTGCCCAATCCTTTCAGATTGAAAGGATTCCTCGATTGTTTGAAGTTGTTGTATTTTTCATAGAGGGGCGTGTCCCGGGGTCATCCTCAATGTTTTCCATTTCTCCGGGTTGAATAATAGTGATCTTGCACGCTGCATCCGTCTTATCCAAGACGGCTCATTCATTTCTATCGCAGATGATCCAGTGACCACTTCTTCAATTTGTGGTGAGTCTTAGTTTTTTGAAAAAAGAATGTTTTACTTAACATAATTTTTTTCGACCGTATTTAAACTGGAAACTCCAACCACAAGGTGATGAGGTGGCATAGTTAGGAGGTGGTCTCAACATGCTCTCTAGCATCTCGTCATAATTAAGGCGGTGTTAGGTCCTATGTCAATAAATGGTTAAAAAAGCTGCTAATGTGGTAAATGTAAGGGGTTCATTGTCTCATAGGTCATGGGCTGACAGATCATAAATCTTAGGTCATAGGTCACGTGGTGACATCATATCGGAAGTGGGAGGGGCTAGGGGTGGGAATTCCAGGGTCTGGGCCAGTAGTGGGTGGGGTATCTGTCACTTTGTAATGTGGGTGGGGCTTCATGATTTAACAAAGGGTGGACTATTTTCTCTATAATTCATAGTTTGGCAAATAGATGCTTGATTAACAACAGGTTTATTGACAATTTATAAAGGAAGCCTTTTCTATACCCCCCATCGCCAAAAACAAACAAACATGGATAACATAGATAACAATTTAAAAAGGCTTGTCTAACAACTTCTTCATTAGCTATTTATTAGTAATTTATTAATACAGTTTTTTTTCACCCCAAAAAAAACATTATTCCAAAGTATATTTGGTGTCCACAGTAAAGGAGACCCTTTTTCATGTTTCAAACAAATCGTTTGAAACTCCATGCTATTCTTCAGCTCAGTGCAAAATGAAAGGTAGTTTGAACCTTAGAATGATGACTGCTGATGTTGACAGTGACAGTGCAACCTGATCCTACCACCTAATCCTGATCAAATCCCTCTGGATTCCTGTGAACGGCTGTGTACTGGGAGGACAGACCACAAATACACCGTTTGCCTCAAATGTTGCCTCAGCTGCCTCATCTGGCCTAAGAATCTTATTAGTTGTATTTGGGCCTTAATCCACTTTATTTTAATGTCTGTAGAATGTGAAATCATCAAGAGGCTATAGGTCATCTGTATGCCTCCGGTATACCAAAGTAGACCAGTCAGAAAGCAGTAATACGAATATCCAGTCAACATTTCCCGTAAAAGTTTTCATATAATGACCGTTTTTTATCATATATTTAAGTCGTTTGTAATTTTTCACTTCATATAACTATAATTGAAGGGCAACACTTAAATTTAAGTGCCTCTTTAGTGCAATCAATCAATTTATTTGTGCAGATGGTGTTTCTGAATAAAATATGATGCACGGATCAGGATTTATATGATTGTCATAAAACACAACTTTCCAAGTCATTTCTATTACTCTAAAAGTTTACAAGTAAATAGATTTTCAAAAAAAGATGCAATAACTGAGGGTCCAAACCAATATATTGTGGTAATAATTGTCAGATATCCCACTGACCTCCCTGTTTCTTCCTTCTTGGCCCACTCAAACCTTCGCTGACGCTCCTCAAAGACTTTCGTGCATCTAGTAGCTCCTTCCGCAACATGACTCATCTTTTTTTCTTATAGGACAAAACTTTCTGTCGTCTTCCTCCCACAATATCTTGCATCCTTTCCATCAAGGCAAGGCAGAAAATGACTTCAGTGCCCTTCTACTGTCACTTTCTCTTAAAAGTATCTTCTTCAGTCCATGATTTCCCTTCTTGCCCTCTCCCTAAGTTCCATCTCTCACAGCCAGTGTTAGCAGTCTATTTCAGGTCTTACATAGTGCAACGCCTCCAGTTGAAGTCTTCCTTTGCACCCATCCGCCCAGTTTAAGCAGGGGATTAGGCCCACTGTTAGACAAAAAAAAAAAAAAAACTGCTGTCCTGTCCATCTAATAATACAGCAATATTGATATTGAAATATATTGATAAAAATGTATTGGTAACATTTCCAATTTAATCGATCAAAATGGCTATGTAATCGAAACTAAACAACCGCAATTCTGAATATTTGGGCCACATTCCACTTTTTCAGTGAAAAGTGTATTTTAGACCAAAGGTATTTTCATAAGCTTATGCTACTGACCAAAATAATTGCAATTACATTTTTTACATAATTCAGCAGCCCTAATATCAGGTGTTTAGCATCAATCCAAATGCATGTACTCTCCTTAAGGTATGCAAAGGTTTAAAAAACATTTGCAGGTGAAAGCTGTCAGTCACTTGTGTATAGTAGCCTAAGGAGTGAAATCAAATCATCTGTCCATTACAAAACACTTACAGGCATGTTTTGGATCCCAGAAGAGCAATCTGCATCACTCTGTTTAAGTTAATACTATTTGAAAACATGTGCCCATGTTTTTTTATACCTGTAGGTCATCTATTGGGTACATGTTTAAATAAAAGTCTTAATATCTTTTAAAGCAGCTTCCTCATTCTCACGTAATTTTAAATATCAGTAAACATTACAAGCAAGGCACAGTTTCAGATATCAAGGTTTTCAGAAGGGTTTTTTTCCCCCCAGAACTGCAAGCAGACTCCTTAGATGGCCAACTCACCAGGGAAGACATAATGAAAGTTTTTAGAGAGCTCCCGACCAGTAAAGCACCTGGACCCAGTGGGTTTACTGCTAAATCTTATGCAACCTTTGCAGAAGAGCTTTCACCCCTGTTCTTGAGCTGTATGTGGAGGCACTAGATTGTGGGTGTCTCCCGCCTACACTAAGGGTCTGTCTCCATTCAAGCGCTGCGTCCATCGAAGGACCTATTTGTCGGCCGATTACATCACAGCGCAGCAACAAAGGCTGTCCCAATTCACAAATCCTTCGAAGACTCCTTCAAATGTGGCGACAAATGTGTTCTTTTCCCCGATTTGAAGGATGGGTCTAATGTATCCTTCATTGCTAATCCTATCCGATGCTTCTTTGCGTGTTGAACATAACTTTTTAACCAGAAACAGCAATAGTGGAGGAGAATGAAAAGCAGTGAATAAAGTTGAATATATTACACTTTCTGTTTAGTGATATATTTCAACATAAATAAAACATTTGGCTGATTAATGAATTAGAACATAACAGAATATGATAAAGCCATATTCTAGATAAACGATTGTGGGCCATAATGAATATGTAAAGGGCAAAATAAAAACATTATATAATTATTTATAAAATAATATATAAATATAAAATATCTATAGCGGAGACAACAGGATTAACCTTTGGGCTCTATTTGTTTGGCTTCACAGCTGCTTCACGATGCCTTGGTTGCTTGGCAACATGAGTAATGTTAAGGTAAGGGCGGGGACAGCGTCCCAATTCACAACCCAATCTCTTCCAGTCTTCTCTTTTTCACGGTCCACAAAGGACCAAGCCCACAAAGACCAGGTCCTTCGAAGGATGCGGCCCCTGAATTGAGACAGACCCTAACTGAGGCTCTGATCACACTTATACTAAAAAATGATAAGGACCCTTTTGAATGGAATAATTATACGCCGGTTAGCTAATTAACTGTGATGGTAAAATTCTCTCAAAAATCCTGCCGACAGGATTGGACAAAATAATGACTGGCCTAATACACTGTTCAGGTGAGTTTTATTTGGACTCGGATAATAGAGTGGCAGGTAAGAGCAGTTTGATAGATCTCATATGGGCTGTCCAAAATGATACATCTCTTGAAATACAACAGCAGTACTCTCTCTGGAAGTGAAAAAAGCATTCAACAGGGTTGAGTAAAGTTTTCATTTAGCTAATTTGGAAGCCTATGGCTATAGTAAAAAAAATATCTCCTGGATCAAGCTGTTGTAGAATGATCCTAAAGCCTTTGTAATGACAGTTTTAATTCACAACCCTTCAAGCTCTATAGGGTAACATGACAGGTATTCCATTTAAGCCCCTTGCATTTCCCTGGCACTAGAACGGCTTGCAACCTCTATTCACAAAAATCCCAACTTCTCTGCTATTAAGATCATTGGAAGCACCTATAAAGTTATGTTGAATACCAATGATGTGCTGGTATTGGTGACACAACTGCATCAATCTATACCAGCACTTTTTAAAATAATCAACCAGTTCTCTTTCCCACAAGGTAAATTTGGTGTCTTATTGTCCAAAGACATTGTTTACACCCAATGACTTTAGTTGGCCTTAATTAGGAATTAAATATTTCAGAATTTTATATTCCTGCTCCCTATCAGAGTAAATCTTGGTCCGCCGATAACGAAGCCACACAATTTCTGCCTGGGCGTTGGTTTATGTTGCCTAATCTGCAACCCCGACGCGGCAGGCAGGGCACATTCGGCTCAGCTCTTCTACTCTCTTCTGCTATGCCAGGACAGCGGCAGGACCTAGTAAGTTTCAAATGTTGCGCTAAACTTTTTTACTCCATTGTGACACGTCACCCAAAAACAGGGGCTGTCCCCGGAAAACGGGGACATCTGGTCACCCTTTGGTAAAGCTCCCAGAAAAATCATCTGTGGACCTCTGGGGCCATTTTGAACTACCCCAGAATTAATTCTGGAAATTCCTACAACTTCGACATTTGTTCTACAATGCCCTTGAATCTACAATTTCCCCACCTTTTGAGCTGGAATGGTCCTCTCAAGCATAGGAGGGATCTGGTAAGGGTTTTGAGTAGGGCTGTCAGTTTTAACGCATAACTGCAAAAAAAATTTTCGCACATTAATAGTGCGTCAAAACACACACACCGTTCCCTATGTTTTTTCCCCCCCTGCAGTGCTCTCCGGACTGTGTCTCTTTAGGTCTGTTTACACTACACTTTTTTAACTGAGCCGAGCCAAGACCAGTCAGAGCTTGGATCAGTTAACCAAGCCGAGACGACTGTTTACACACCACACTATCCCGGTTCCTTGGTTGCTACTTGCCTCCTAGTGACCATCTGTGGTACTGCTGCTCTCTGGGATTGAAGGCGGGACGGAGGAAATCAAAATGGCGGCACCCGTAACATTCAGGATGTTATGGTTAGACAGTGTTGGAGTTTGGGACATGGATAAGACAAAGGAACGTCTAATAAGGATTTACAGATGCAGGAAACAACAACAGACACTGAGGTTCATCACACTGCTAAGCAGAATCATCTCTGGAAATCGTGTGGCATGGTAAGGAAGCTAGTATTATTATCAATGTCTGAAATTTGTCTGAATGGAGTGTGAATCGGGACGTGCAGCCAGACACGCCGGAAAAACCGCGGACAGTCAGCTGACTGTAAGGGTATGACGCGGTCTGCTCATGCGCTCTTCGTTATCAGATTACCCAGACTTGCTCAGGAACTGGTCTGCAGTTAGCGCGGTCCGGTTATGTTTAGCGCGGTCCAGTTCAGTCTGCTGACCATTTACACACAAGAGTTATCTCGGTTACCGAGCTCGGACTGGTCTCGGCTCGGTTAAAAAAGTGTAGTGTAAACGGGCCTTTTTACCCTCAATGCTTTCCATAGAATCCTAAATGTGCGGGAGAGACAGTAGCATAACAGACCTGCACTCACTGTTGCCAAGTCCACATATCATAAGCAACTTTGGGCTTAATTTTTCTAAAGTCGCTTGTAAATCCTGTGAGTTGCAGGTTGCGGTTTTTTGGGCTTGTTTCTGAAAGTAAGGGCACTCATTTGGGCTCTAAAATAAGTGACGATAAACACGAGTTATAAAGAGACCTGCTTGCGCTGCCGGACTACAGACACATGAATATAACCAGCTGAAGTATCCCTCCGCCTGATTACGTGCTGGAGCGCATCGTGCATCGCCACCATATTGGCTGGGTCTTTTCTACTCTAGACTGACAGGAGCAGACGGGAGTAAAGGCAGAGAGAGCAATGCTGCCCATATTTTCTGCAGTTTACGGTTGCAATAACTGGTGATAACTGCTCAAAGTAGATTATTCGATGCAGATCACCATTTTGAGCAGAGATTGGTTCTGGAGATGAGTTTTTACGTGCCGATAATATTGCAGAAACCCAACCCATAAACCATGCTTATTAATTTGTTGTCTCTGTATTTGACAAACTAAGGCTGAATTACATTGCCAAATGAAGTACCCTGGAGTTACAGTGTCAGCACATGCAAGCTGTGCTGAACACTTCTGTTTCAAGGGTATTAAGCTCCTGCCCCAGTTGCAAGCAAGGTGTAAGACTTTGGAATAACCTGGAAATTTTAAACCCAATTCCAGGCTTTAAAAAAAAAAACTGTGTATGAATGTGGATATAAACAGCATAAAAAGAAATATGATGAAATTATTGGTGTTGTCATTTTCATTCCAATTTCTGAAAAGTGCTTGAAAAATAAACAAAAACAATTTTTCACTCGTGTCATTTATTGCAAAATTGCATATTAGAAATGCCCAAATAGGCTTTTACACTTTCAGTTTACACTTACACTTTTCAGCTGGTGCCAGTAGCAAAAAATCAAAGGCCACTAACCAAAGCTGTATCTTTTTATTCTTTTTCAGACTTTTGTAAAATCAGGCTATCAATTTCCACTTCTTATATTCTTAAGTGAGTAATTGTACTGAATTTTGGATGATACTTTGTAACATAAAAATCTCATTTAGTTTATTTAACCACTGCTTCTAGACTTCATAAACCTTCTGTATGCTCTACAGTCTTTCTTATAACTCTTGGGCATTTAAAGGGCTTTTAGTAATAGCTAACAAATTATTTTTGTTTCAACTGAAGAATAATACCAGATGATGAACAGCTATAGAGTTGTTTAGCTGATTAATTACCTCCATTATTCCTTAGGTTGCACTGGAACCATAAGCAGAAAAAGTTTAAATAACTATTTTAAATAGAACATTTCTTACAAACCTGCTTCTGCCCAGAGTTGTTGCTTTACAACCACATGCTAGAAGAATACAACATTTTGAAACTATCATAGATAACTGTAGGCGGTTTTTTTTTCAACATTTATGCTAACATTAGCCTCGTGAGACCATCCTGATCTCGCGAGCTTTCAAGGTTTCACTCGCAGATCAGTCTGGCTACTCTCCGTTAAAGAAAATTTGGAGCTGTTCACCAAACGAACGTCCAATCAGCGTTGGCTTTGAGGCGGGTTGAGGTGTGACGCAACAAGAAGCGCGACAGTTCAGTCTAAAGAACATGGCGGCTTCAGCCGATGAAACTAGCGTTAGCGTGGCTATCGAGCAAGTTTTATCGGAATTACAGAGTATTTCTTTGCTGAGCAAACGAACCTTTACCTGCAGCAGCAAGAGTAGCTTGGCTTGTGGTTGTGTTTTCGTCGTCGCTCGTAACAGAGCGACAACAAAGCATGTTGACGAGCACGTCATATGCTTCGTTGATCTGATTGGTTTATTTGGCCCGTCTATCACCAACATAGGCCAATCAGCTAACCAGTATTTTCGCCCCTTCCCAAAGTTACTTCAACGGAAGGTTTCCAGATGGATATGCGGAGCAAATCTATCTGGCGGCGTCAGGTAATGCTAACATACCATTAGAACCCTAGAGACTACTCATATCCATTTTTTGTTGCCTTCCTTCCTTGCATGCTTGAAAGAAAGTTGATCAAACAGTGATGTCAGCAAAGTAATCTGGACTTGTGTGACAGAAGTGCTCTGGTTTATGACTGGTCTGAGTGTCTGACTCAGTGAGTCATGCTCAGCAGCAGCCAGAGCAGCCGTTTGAACCCGACCATAGCAGATTCACTAACAAACACCAGAAGCA
The DNA here is from genome assembly GCF_011125445.2 of Fundulus heteroclitus. Taxonomy (NCBI): domain Eukaryota; kingdom Metazoa; phylum Chordata; class Actinopteri; order Cyprinodontiformes; family Fundulidae; genus Fundulus; species Fundulus heteroclitus. The sequence continues at coordinate 28,035,090 of NC_046384.1, forward strand.
CACCATCACAGGCTCTTTTTTCATCATGCTGATCGTGATTGAGTGTGACGGCGCCGCTTCTTGACCGTGACGGTGGTGCTATAATTAACTGTGATGTCTGCCAGGGCAATCGGAGAAGAGGGGGACGGCGGCGTCCACACATATCACTACAGCACGAGTGTTGGGAGCTGCCACGGCACATACCAGGACATAAATAACCATAAGGAGAAAGGGGGGAGAAATATGAGGCAGGCAGGGGTTGGAAAGATAAGATAACAGCTAGAGCCGAGGAAATTTATTGTGATGTCCTCCAGCTGTTAAATTAGAATGCAAAGAAGAGCAAAAAATTTATTTTTTTCAAATTGATCTATGCAACAAGTGAAAACACACATGCAGACGGTGAAGAGGAGCACAGTTTCCTGTGGAGGCCCCGTTACTGCTGACCTACCTGTTAGAGACACAGCCCTGTGTCCTCACATAGGGCGGCCAGCGAGGCAGTCCACTATCCCTCAAAACTATTTAGGTATAGTGGACCACCCAGCGTGGACTTTTGAGTCAAAAGTCCACGCTGGGTGGTATTAAAAGCACTGGAGAAATCAAAAATGACTGGGCAGAACCTGACAGTTAGAATCCAACATTTTTTTCATTTTAGAGATATATAATTTTTTCAGACCCAAGATTTTATTTTGTTCTATTGGTTTTTATAAAATTAAGTTGGTTTTATTATTTGTGGGCTCCACAAGTTATGAATCGACCCAAAGCCCATCAAATTGGAGTACCCAAAGCCACAAAGAAAGATGCCTGATGCCCCCTTTTCCAGAGATCTAGTTACTGTGAAAATCCCTGAACCAGAGAGTTTTCCAGTAGAATTTTGCACTACATCCTTTCTGCATCAGCCACAAAGGGCAGGTTCCCAACCTTTTGAACAAATGTATGTATGTATTTTGACGTGACAAATCAAAGATAAATGTGATTTTTTTCCCAAGCATTTTAAATACACGTCATCTTTTAAAATCGTAACTTTCAGAATAAGGATAAAATAAAGAAAATACATTTGGAAAAAGGAATAAAGTTTTAAAATTTACATTTTTACTGCAGTCTTTTTTTTTATCATAAACCCCACAATGATGTACTGTGGGGGCAGCATCATGGTGTGGGAAATCTGGTCAGAGGTGATACAAAGGTGAATACAGGTAATTACAGGGCAATCCTACAAGAAAACATGTTAGTGACAGTAAAAAATCCGAGACTGGAGTGGAGTTTCACCTCCCAGCAGAGCAACTACTCTAAATACAGCCAGGGCTAAAATTGAATGCCTTTGATCAAAGCAATTTCACGGTGCTCTGATCATATGACACAAAAGCTAGACTTTTTGGCCTGCATGCATGACACTGCACTGTAAAAAGGGTACTAAAAGTAAGTAAAATGTTCTTGAAATGAATGTAATTGTCCTTGATTTGAGCAGGTAAATAAGCTCACCTGCCAATTCAAGGAGTATTTTGACCCCTCAAATAAGTTAGTTAATCAGATATATACACTTGAAATGAGATGACGGAGATGAGTTGTTCCTATTTTAAGTGCAAAGATCTTTTTCCATTAAACTTGCTTGATGCCACTATACCTACTACCTTGAGATGGTTTTTTTTTCACCAGATGCAAAAATCACTGGAAAACATGTCATCTAACCATGTCTAAATATATGTAGTAAAGTGGTTAAAATTTGAAAGATTAGAAAAAATACATTTTATTTACAAATGTAATTGTATACCACATGTTGAAATCCCAATTTCTCCAGCTGAGTAAATACAAGCAGAAGCCAAGAATTTCAGCTGTGCAGCTAAAGTGAAAGAACAGAGACAGACTCTCTTCCTAAACAGGTCTTACTCTGATGACAACACCCAACTCATTTCAATCAGAGATGTTTGCACATGCAGAAGCTTAAAATTGACTATTCCGTTGAGTCTTGTTTTGCCTGAGTTTTTGAGAACTGGGATTATGTTTCAAGAAAAAAAATCTGTATCAATTATCTGTTATTTAATAATAAATAGTGTTTACCTTCACCAAGGTCCATAACCGCCAAGACTGCGCTACAGCTTGCTTCTCCCAGCTCATTGGAGGCCACGCAGGTATACAGGCCAGCATCGTCTGTGTGACAGTCCCGAATCCACAGTCCTCCTGAGTCCTGAGCTTCTGAGGGGGGAATCGGCTCCTCGTTGTGGAACCAGGTCATCGAAGGTTTAGGATGTCCCGACACTGACACCCTCAGCCGGATATCACAGCCCGTTCCCACTGCAGCTTTACGGAGCTTGCGGGTGAAAACTGGAGCTGACACATCTGGAGTTTCACCTTCATGGTCCTGGAGACCTGGTACATCTTTGATTTTGGCCTTCTTGGAGGGGATGGTGGGGTAGGGACTTAACTGTGGGCGGCCTGCCATGTTGAATTCCGTTGGGACAAAATTGGCCTTTTTATCAGGTTATTGGCCAAGGCATCAACATTAACTGTAATTATATATATATAATGTCTCCTCTGAAAGACTCCACTTGCTTCTGATGTCTGCTGTGTCTTTAGAGGGTGCTCAACCTGCACCAATCCAACAGGTGCTGTAAAGACCAAAAAACGCAGACACAAGTTTAACTGTGTTGAAAAACAATAATACCTTTTTATTAGGACTCGTCTTTACTCTAAATTAGCGAAGGACAGAGGCAGAGTTCCTGAGGACATTCAACTGTTATGAACGACATGTCCCCGGCAAATGATGTCCCCGGAAATGTCTCCAAATTAAGCGGTTTGTGAATGAGAAAAAAATGGCTCAGATACCCCTGGTTCTCATTTGAGAAATCTGGCCACCTTAGCCAACTTCCTGCTGCCTTGATGTTAGGAGATATAACAGGTGCTAATACTCTCACAAGAACTGTTTGTTCTCAACCATCCAAAGGAAGACTCTACTTCATTAATATCCCAGGAATGAGAGAGACACAGTTTTATTTCAATGTATCTTTTCTGACAAATTATTTTTTTCTGATTGCAGCAGTGTTTGTGTTAACCTGTTGCTAGTATTAGCCAACATGTGAAGGTTTGCAGGTTAGCACAACTTTGATATTTTAGCCGGTTGTAGCAAATAAGATCCTTTTAGAGCTTTATACAGAGTAAGTAAATACTAACCAACTCGCCAGTGTTAGCCAACAGCAGTTAATGTAAACTCATTAACTAAGTAGGAATATCTGAATTAGGACTCCAACAAAAAAATCTATAAAATTTATATAAATCCACGAAAGTGTTTGCAACAAATTTCAGCATCGATTTGTTGTGTTGTGCGATTAATGTATCACTCGCCATGTTGCGGAGCTGTTTACCGAACGGTCGTCAATGTTGGCTGGCTGACTGGCTGTGGAGCGATGTTCAATTAATTATGAAGCGAGGCGGTGGTGGTATTTTCAAATACTGCTTTTTTGTAGTAAATTCTACTAATGACAACACAGAGAACACGGCTTGAACTAAGTCCTCAAAAGATAGGGAGCACGTAACAAGTAACATGCTAGATTTGACATGCAACATGGACTCATTGAGGGTGAAGGGAGCTCAACAGCAGGGTAAGTCATTACTATATCTTGCATTTCCTCTGTTTTAATGTGAGGAAACGGTGACATGTCTGGCTTGTGGCATGCCATGAGGTGGGAGGTCTTCAGGCTGAAGCCATTCCCGTCACACTCGCAGGCTGTGAGCGGCGTCCTGCACGGCCGAAGTCGTGCTTAGTCGTGCTTATTGTCAGTCTGGTGGCTCATCTAGCTTTAGCTTGTTAATGACAGGAGCTTGTTTACATGCAACGATCCCTGATCGGATTAAAATGTGTTCAGTTAAGAAGGAAAAAAGCATTCCGAAAGCACCGTTTATATGGGCTCGAAATTATGTGTTTATTTGCACCAAGCTTTTCTCATCCATCCATCCTCTTCCGCTCATCCGGGGTCGGGTCACGGGGGTAGCAGCTTCAGTAGGGAGGCCCAGACGTCCCTCTCCCCGGTCACTTGGGCCAGCTCCTCCAGGGGAATCCCAATGTGTTCCCAGGCCAGCAGAGAGACATAATCCCTCCAGCGTGTCCTGGGTCTTCCTCTGGGTCTTCTCCCGGTGGGACGTGCCCGGAACACCTCACCATCCTAACCAGATGCCCAAGCCACCTCAACTGGCTCCTCTCGACGTGGAGGAGCAGCGGCTCTACTCTGAATCCTCCACCGATGACTGAGCACCTCACCCTATCTCTAAAACCGGGCATACACTGTACAATATTTTCAGTCGTGGTACTTATATACAGCTCAAATTGTACGACGAAACAACAGGGTTTAATACCTGACTGCTCACACTGTATGTTCAAAAACCACACATCGGACTCAGCTCAGAGATGGCGCTACTCGGAATAGTCTACCCGGAAGCCAAATGTCAACAGTAGAAGAAGAAATAGGCGGAAGTGTTAATGGTTACTATTAAATACGAGGCACACTAGAACGAAATGCTCTGCCTTAACAATGCTACGAATTGCTCCTCTGTAGTTTGACTCCATGTCAAACGTACCGCCGTCATGCTTCTGTCCACTCCTATGTTTTCATTTGAGAAGACGAAGAAGAAAAATTGTCTCGTAGCTCTGCTTCAACAGCAGGACGCGCTCGCGATCTTCTCTGACATTAGCAGAGTTGTTGAATTTCCACAAAACAACCACAGACGTTTTGTACTTCTTCGTGCAGAAAAAAATAACAGCAATCAACGCGGATGTGTGTTGGTGCTGACTGTTCTGAGTGCATTGAATGGAGCCATGCCAGGTTCTGAGATGGTTGAGAAATCATGCTGTTGAGAGAGCGGAAGGAAATTACGATCATCCAAAAATGTTCTGTGCTTCACAGCACTGAGGCCCCATCCTCGACATGCATGAGCTGAAAATTAATCGGAGCAAGTATTTAGATGGACATTGATCTTATTATGGATCATAAACCAGCCCTCTCAATTGGAATACAATGTCATTTTGGTGCTACATTTTGGTGCTAATAATTAGTTGATTAATCTTTATTTACTAACAAAGTTTGAGTGAAGGTACTGTATGGGAGAGAGGAGCAGGGCTCTAAACTAACTTTTCAAGAATCAAGAGTATTTACTGTTGCAATGTAACCATGACATTTTGGTGAGACACTCAGAATAAGAGGCAGACCCAAATTAAAAACACTTACAGAAAAACGAGACACAAGCATCCCTAAAGGACACCCTCAAAAATTTAAAACCATCAGAAGAAATAAAAAGTAATAAATATTATTGTTGCACCGATACCAATATCAGTATCGGACGGGGCCCCGATCCTGCACTAAAATGGTGGTATCGGTATCGGCGAGTACCAACAAATAGGGCACTGATACCATTTTGATGTTTGTATGTTACTTGAACGCAGCCTTCTCCCTCCCGACTAGTATTATACATGTTATATAAGTTCATGAAAGTTGCACTATTTTGGCATTTAAGACCCAAAACTCAGGGTTTAAAAGGGATTATTCAATTATTAATGTAATTTTACTGTCTTACTGTTGCACTACTATTATGCATGTTATAATTTCACGAATGTTGCACTATTTTGGCCTTTGAGAGCCAAAAGTTTATTCAACTATTGTCACCCATTCCAGGTAGGCAATAAAAAGTTCTACTACCCTAAGTAGTATGCAGTTCTTCATATATATACACACACACACATCAATTTCAAACAGATGGTATTGGTATGGTAGCGGTATCGGCCAATACTGCACAGCCAGGTATTGGGTATCGGGGTCAAAAAATGGCATCGGCGCAACACTTTTAAATATATATAATAATATATCAGACCCTTTTTGACTCTATGAAGAAAAATAGAAAAAAATGTTTGCTGTTCTAAAGTTTTTCTACACCACATTTAGAGGTGGGACCAGTGTTTATTCATGGCGGCACAGAACAAAACATTTGGAAAAAGCTAAACAGGTCAATATTTCATTGTTTAATATATCAAGTGAGCCAAAGAGCCAACTGTGCCTCTTGAACTGCAGGTTGCTGACCCCTGATCCTATCTCAATATGGCTGGAGTTAAACATGAAACATCTTAATTTTTAAAGTATTGTTAAAGTAAAAAATACAACTGGTCCAAGTGACCAATCGGTTATGGTATCTTTGTCAGCATATATCATTGTAAGAAATAAATTTAATATCATGTCTTTAGTACAGGGACCATAACAGGGGCCAGGACCAGTTCTACAGGGGCGCTGGCCCCTGTTGGCCCCTGTCTACAACCGCCCCTGGAATAAACATCCTTGGAAGAAAAATATGTGGAAGGACAAATGTAGCATGTAGAATTCACATAAAATGCAGCTTGTGCTGACGTAATCTGTGAAATGGGCTGACGGTTTATTTGATTGTCAGAAGTGATGTTTTTGCACTGGTTTCATTGTTATGCCCAATTGTTTTCCCTTAGGTACACAAGCACAAGGGTGAAGTTCAATCAAACTGCATTTGACACCAGTTTTACAGCTTCACTTTTGTTGTGTTAAATCAGTTTATATAGACATTGACTATTAAATGACTGACTAACAGTCTAGTCAACAAAACTTCTTTATTTGAAGCAAAAATATTCATTACCTAAAATTATTGTAACAGAACACCTAAGTAACAACTTGTGTTTTGCGCGCTTATTCACTCTGTCAGTCCAAATGTTCTATTTTGGAAAAAAGAAACGGAAGTAAAACATTTTTTTGTCCGATTCATCGTAAAGATAATTAATCGATTAACCGATTATTAAAACAACTGCTAGTTGCAGCCCTAGTCTGAATAGGTAATACTGGAATGCAGACCTCTGTACAATTGCACCTGTGATTTAATCTTCATTTTCTGAACAGCCTCCAGGCTTTCAGACCAGGACCTCCAGCAAACTGAAAATAAGCATAGGCTCACTGGTCTCCAAGCTCCTGACAGGTGGATTTTCAACCTTTTAACCTTTAGCATAAACTTGTTTTGTCAGAGGGAATTGGAAACCCATTTCGTCTATCGGTGCTGTGACAGTTCACCACAAACATGTCTTGAATGCAGTTAGGTGATTTTATTTGAAACCTTGGAATAATCTATTTTGTTTTTGTCAAATTTGACAGTGCTGGGAAAGGAACTGCATGTGCTTTCTGAAAATCAAATCAATGTCACATGTTCAGAACATAATATCATTGTAGTTTTTTGCTCTGCCTTTTCTATGGTAATTACTAGTAGATATCTGGTAATCAAAAATAAAACTTACCTTCATTTTTCTACTGAGGCCATAAGAAATTCCTCTGGACATCCCCACAAAGTCCAAGTTAGGGTAACAAGATCCATGCAGCCAAACATTTCATCTCAAATCATTTGTCCTTCAGCAAGTACAGACTTTAGGTGTAAGTCCACCCTAGATCATAAAGCATTAGCAGCCACTGGCATGGTCGCCTTCAGCAGCTTTTGCCCTGCTGAAGAACATTCAGGGAGTTAGATCATTTCCCTAAATGTCAACCCACTTGGGCCTTCTGTATTATGTCTTTCCACCTTTAACTGCTTCTTGAAAGCTACACTTTTAACCTTTTTAGGCTTCTAAGTAGTTAAACAAGCTCATGTTCACCGTCTCCCTCCCATGTTACTGCTTCACCCCACCAGCCTCAGTCAGGTCGGGGACAACAGCTGCACATATAGGTCACATTTCTTGGACTGCCTTTTATGACCTATTCTCACACTCTTACGCACACACACACTTTCAAGCCCGTTAGATAATACTATCAGCCAATATACAGTACATTCTGAGAATGTGTGTGTGTGTGTGTGTGTGCGTGCGTGCGTGCGTGCGTGCGTGCGTGCGTGTGTGTGTGTCAAAGGCAGAGACAGTCGGAGTGGGACAGTTGGAGTTTCTATAAATAGAAAACCTAAGAATAAAAACAGGACTTTGGGATTCATTCTGTGGGGCAATGACACTTAACTTGGGATAACTTTTCCCCTCGAAACATTAAAGGTACATAGCCACGTTATTTGACTTTTTATTTATTTATACGTCAGTAGCTCACTCTGGTTGCATACAAAGATTACATGAAAGATTATCACGTCCTGCTGACGTGTTAGTTGTTATTTTGGTGTTTTATGCTTTGCTTTTGCTCAGTTTGTTAGTAAATAAAGCCCTTTGTGTATATTTATAATAACAATGGAAGTACGACACTGCACATGCACAGCAGGGGATTAAACAAGGAAGCGGCTAATGGCTATTAGCATTTCCCAGCAAAACAATGAAGATCCAAGAGCCAGTGAGAAAAAAAATGCAAGAAAATATGATTCCAAAAATAAAGAATAAGTAGTGAGCATCGACAACAAGCCAGGAGGTGATTGAATATAGCAGTAAAGTCCCTTAAATGATCATTTAAGGGACTTTATATAGCAGGAGCCTGACTTAGGGATAGCAGGATGACAGGTCTCCAGAGGAGGGTTAATACTGGCAGCGGTTGTGTCTGGCTGTGTGTGAGCTGTAGCAGGCATGCGGTTCTGGGATCCGTTCTTCGTACGTTGCTTAAAACATCCGAGATCAAATGACACATCCAAGATCATATCATCCGGCTAATCATGATCCGGCTAATTGGGTTCTTCGAACAAACCTGTTGTTTATGATCAGTATGGCTGGATTTAGTTATCTGTATGGCTGGATTGAGTTATCTGAGATAACATAACAAATGCATGTTCATGCATTTGTTTAAAAGGGGAAATGTATCGACAGTAGAAACAATGATCAGCAACGCTGCTATTGGCTGTTCAGCATGGCCAAAGAACGGCCACAGTTTTTCTCTCAAGCAGAACACGAGCTTTAAATGGAAGGTTATGCCGAATTTGAGTCATTAATTAAAACAACAAGGAGCACCTCAAAACCTGTTAAAGCTAGGAGAGAGGCTGGCAATAAGAAGCAGACAAATTCATGCGTAAATACTGTCCATGGTAGATGTTTATATAAATTTCTACAGTATGAATTTTTGCATTTTAATAATTTAATATTTACATTTTAATAATTTCATATTTACTTTTATATCGGAGCCTCCACGGGACCCACTAGAACATGGGGACAAGTAAAAGTCAAATACAAAAATATTCTTCAAAATGGTAGCCTTTAATTATTATACTTTATTTTAAAAAGGCACTTGTTAGGTCAAGAGATCCAAATTTCGTTGTCATTCCTTAGACACTGGAAGTAAAGGACGCGCGCAAACTGGAAATTTTAACAAAAAATTCTTTATCTATAAAAATGAAGTTCTTCCTTTTCCAAGTCATACACAGTTTACACGGTAAAACTGTATTGCTCCGTGTCTTGATAATCCATCCAAATTTTTTTTCTAATACAATATACGGCTCGACAGGAAGCAAGCCTTTCAAAGTAAAACTAAACTTCACAACAAAATGGCTTGATCAAATCTTCTTACTGAATATGATAAAAAAAGCAAACCATCATCAAATAACTTTCTATTTATGGCTCTAACACCATTTTTTCTTCTTTAAAAGCCACTGTTAAATGATGTGTTTGTCTGTTTATAACAGCCACGAAGAAAAATCTCTCTACAAAAATGTGACCCAGGAGGGTCACCTCAATCAGAGGTATGTCAACGATTTTCGTTCTAAGACATCAGAGAAAAGACATGCCACAGGGCCGAGGACCCTGATATTATGCAATGGATCTGTAAGTGGGAATAAACATTTCTGTAACAAGAAAAACACAGAGGTGTTGATTTATAACGATAGGAACTGTGGCCTGGTGTCTGATGTATCAGACATCCTTCCAAGGATCTTGAAAGAACGCCTTGGAAAAACTCATAATACACGCTGAAGCCCTGGGCGACGTCACCCGGATGAGAAAAATTAGAAGTATTGAAACAGTCTGTTGAATTTAGTTGATGGCCTTAATGTCAAGGTGTTTCTCAGCGGCCCTCGCGTGCCCATTAACTTTGGAGACGAGATTTTTTCAAGAATTTTGATGCTAAACAAATGGCTGGAAAAAACATGCAAACAAACAACTGTAACCTTCATAGACAACTTTAATATTCTTTGGGAGAGGAGACATCTGTTCAGTGACAATGGTTTCCATCTAAATAGGTCAGGTGCAAAACGGCTGATTTCAAACATCTTCTATTCTGTGAACCATGCACCATCAGCTTTGTTCCAAAACAAAGCTCAACCAGTGCCAAAACAAATGATAAGCCCAGTACAGCCCGAACAAGCCAAGATAAAGATGGCCAGAAAGATGACACAGAAAGAGGCTACGTCAGAACTGCAGGAGGATTCATCCCAGATCTCAGCAGGACAAAGAGAGGACCAAAAACCTCCATCATCAAGAACACCGGTCCAGACTGCACCCACCTCGCCTTCTTCTCCACAAAGCCCAGAAGTTCCTTTTCTGGAATTTTCTCACAACATGAACAAAGTATTTAAGATTGGCCTACAGATGACATCCTCTCCACATAGCCATTCTGCTGTGACTAAACAAGCATATTCCAAAGGCATCAGAGCCTCAGATCCTCCTCCTCTATGTATCATAGAACATTCTGGTACTGAGGACTTCCAGATTATTTCGCTGTGATACAGATCGGGTCCTGGCCGCACGTTTATCAGACATGACAGTTTCCAGCATCCGCTTGGGCCTTTTGCCGGAGATTATGGAATATCTGTGATTATACTTGGCAGAAATAAGAAAAACAAAAGGATAAACAGGAACAAATACTTAAAAGTCATAAACTGTCAGATGCAACCTGTCACAGAGACATCATCAACCACTAAGTCATATAGACTGCAGGGTTTCCCGCAGCGCTATCAAACTCCCGCTACCGCCACGCCAACATTCCAAAAAAAAAAAAAGTGACGTTAAGACGCGCTTTCGCGCGTGCGTGAATGGCATGGAAAAAACACATGGATACCCCCGCTCCGCGAGTCTGTCCGCGGAAAACGTGTCCCACCCCCTCCGCAAGTCGGTCCGCGGAAAACGTGTCGCCCCCCCCCCCCCGCTCCGCGAGTCGGTCCGCGGAAAACGTGTCGTCCACCCCCCCCCACCCGCTCCGCGAGTCGGTCCGCGGAAAACGTGTCGTCCACCCCCCCCCCTCCGCGAGTCGGTCCGCCTCGCGCAAATTCCTGCGGGAAACACTGGACTGGGGTTATTAAACATTAGGTCTCTATCAGGAAAATCCTTTTTAATTAATGACTTCATTATTGACAATAATCTTGATGTAATGTTTTTAACAGAAACATGGTTACATGAATCTAATGAAGAAGTTATTCTGTTGGAGTTGACACCTCCAAACTACAATTTTCTTTGTGAGAGCAGACAGCAAAGGAAAGGTGGAGGAGTACCAACATTGTTTAATGATTCACTAAAGTGTAAAAATGTGTTTTGGGGAAAATTTTACTCTTTTGAACATTTGTCTCTCCAGGTAAAGAGCCCGGTACGAACTATGTTTCTGAATGTTTACAGGCCTCCTAAGTCCACATCAAAAATTTTTAAGGATTTTGGTGACCTCCTGTTTGTGATATGTGTTGATTATGACTGTTTAATTATTGTGGGAGACTTCAACTTTTACCTTGACAACCCTGAAGACAGAAGTGCAAAAGAACAGTGTGACAAACTTTGGATTAACTCAACATGTTAAACAGCCAACACACAAACAGGGACATATTTTAGACTTGATCATCACTAAAGGTCTAATGATTTCACAGGTCAATGTAACTGATGTTGCCCTATCTGATCACTTTTCTGTTACCTTTGAAAGCATAATTCCCAGTGACTCATTTAGCCAAAGGGACATCGTAAGACAACGCACCTTTAAGGACAATGCCACGGAAACCTTTATTCAAGCTTACTCTGCTACTTCAACCTTGGGCTGCAACTCAGTAGATGAGCTAGTAGATAACTTTCATTCTAAAGTCTCAGGCATTATTGACTGCATTGCTCCAGTTAAAGTGAAGGGTTTTTTCCGGGAAGAAAAATCTCCTTGGAGAAATGCTCCAGCAGTTAGAGGTGAAAAAAGGGAGTGTCGAAAAGCTGAACGCAGGTAGAGAAAGAACAGACTGCAGGTTCACTATGACATCTATAAAGAGAGACTTTACAGATATAAGTTACGATTGAAAAATGCAAGGGAATCTTTCTTCTCTGAGATCATCAAGAAAAACATTAATAATGCTCATGTCCTTTTTGCCACAGTTGACAGGTTAACAAATCCTCTTGTGACCGTGGCTTCTGAGCTCCACTCCACCAGGGCCTGCAATGAATTTGCTAACTTCTTTACTGAGAAATTCCTAAAAATTACAGGATCACTTTGTACTTCCATATCAACACCAGAATGCTGTATTAAGCTGGAACTATTTCTGACAAAATGTCCCACTTCAGCCAAATAAACCACAAAAGCTTAGAGCAGATCATTCAGCAGCTAAGTTCCTCCTCTTGCTGCCTTGATGTTCTACCCACAGTTTTCTTTAGGAAAGTTTTGCCTGTCATAGTGTCTGATTTTACTAATAAATAATTAGTAATAAACACATCCCTTCTTTCAGGTGTTTTCCCCCAGTCCCTAAAAACAGCAATTATCAAACCACTGCTGAAAAAGAACAATTTAGACAAACTTCTACTCCAGAACTACAGGCCCATCTCAAACCTCCCCTTTATCAGTAAGATTATTGAAAAAGCTGTGTTTTAACAATTAAACATCTTCTTAACAACGACCAGCCGCTTTGATGTTTTCCAGTCTGGCTTCCTTGCTCACCATAGTACAGAGACTGCCCTTATAAAGGTGTTTAATGATATCCATATAAATACAGACTGTGGAAGAACCACCATGCTGGTACTATTGCATCTCAGTGCAGCATTTGATACTGTCGATCACTCCATTCTGTTAGAACGCCTGGAGAACTGGGTCGGGTACAGCTCTCAAGTGGTTTAAATCCTACTTAAAAGACAGGGAATTTTTTGTATCAGTAGGTAACTTTACATCAAAGATGACAAAAATCACATGTGGGGTTCCCCAAGGATCCATCCTGGGTCCCCTCCTCTTCAATATCTACATGCTCCCTCTAGCTCAGATCATAAAAAACAAAGATCTTTATGGCAAGGAAAAAGAAATAGCCCAGTCCATCCATCATTCATTTTCTAACACGATTGTCCCTGCTGGGATCGTGAGGGTGCCGGTGCCAATATCCAGCTGTCAATGGGCGAGAGGCGGAGTACAACCTAGACAGGTCGCCAGTCCATCACAGGGCAGAAGCCCAGACTTTTGCCCAATTTACTGTGATATCACCAAGACCTGCTACGCTAGGATAGCACAGGCGACAGGCAGGCATGGACTGGTAATCAGGCGTACCGGGCAATTTTCCCGGTGGGCCGACGTGCTGTTTGGGCCGGCAGACCCGACATGTATATTAATAATATGTATTATTATTATTATTATTATTATTATTATTATTTTTTTTTTTATTTATTTTTTTATATATCTACCTCGTTATATTTGCATAATGCATGAAGAAAAATAAAATCAGCAGCACAAGAGTCTGTTCCGATCATCCGGCCCTTACCACAGGCTACTGTAGCCCATTGGTTATCATCCCTGACAGTCTAAAGGGCTAGGCCAATCATAAAGTAGAAAAACACCTTCACGCTCCATGTGGAACTTTGTGCTGCGGTGTTCACAGTAGTAATGGATAAGAAATGCAAGGGAGGCGCAGAGAAATTGCACGAAAAAAAAAACGAGTTCTTCAAACGGATGCTGCGAAATGTGTCAAACTGACTGACATGTTCCCACCAGCAGGCTCTTCATCTGCTCCGGTGTCTGATGTAAAATATGGTGGTGGTGGTGGTGGTGGTGGTTGTAGTCAGTGATGTGCGGTAGGGTTCATAGCTGGTGAGGCACTGACGTCATCAGAGTCAGATTTACAAATATATACACTCTACAGAGTAGACTCGTTGCAAAGTGCTGAAGGAGACTGATTGAGCCAAATAAATTCACCAAGATACATGGAAAAATATTGGTTCTTTGATGAAAAAAAATGTATCATTTGATTGGTAACAGTTTATGAGTTATGATGGATTTCTGCATTTGTAACACATTCTAAAACTATAACCCACATTACGCACATTTTATCACAAAAACAAAACATGAATAAGTATCACTGTCTTACCTCTACTTATAATTTAAGTCCCTGCGGCGCTCTTTCTGAACAAAAATATCTTCATTTTCCGGTAAAAGTTCTCTTTATCTTCTTCAGTTTTAAAAGACTCTCAGTCTCAATGGAGATCACTGCCAGGGAGGAAAGCCTTCCCTGATCAGTCCTGTTCCAGCTGTATGTTTAGAGTCTTTTTAGTGCTTTACTTGTTTAGCAAAACTCGCTAATAAAACATCAATAACTTGTTTTGACTCTACTATTTGGGGATCACGAGCGGTGCCCCTTGAGCGCCCCCTGCCTAGCGGCCAAGGAACTGCCGGCCTCACCTACAACCAGTTCTTTGCTGTTTATGATCGGCCAGCACCACGAAAACATGTTATCTGCACACAGTTTGATGACCAAAACACAATTCGTAATCCACATATATTAAATTGTGGAAAATCAGTTCATAACTGTTTGAACAATTGAATTTATCTAGAGACAGGAAAATGCATTCACAGAATGGAAGTCGGCGCAGTTAACATGGGATTGCGCAATCCCAGGGGAGGCCAAGCTCGCTGCGGCTTCACCGGCTTCGCTATGAAGCGCCACCAAGGATTTACATGAAAAATAGCGAAAAGTCTGCGATTTTAAAGAAAATATGATCAAAAATTAGGAAATTAGATGAATAAAATACTTATTACAAATGAATGAGTAAATCAAAATTTATATTATGTTATTATATATTTTCTTTCTTTCCATGATGACAAGTGAGGCATTCTCTGGTTCATTTTGTCATTGGCATCCTTTTTTACATAGTGAGTGCACATTAGTCCAATGTTACCCTACAGTATCTGGAAGACTGAATAAATCTAATGAGCAACTTACAATAACTTCGTATAATGATGTAACGTGATAATATGTGTGATTGACTGTGACACCTCTCTTTCTCTCTCTCTCTCTGATCTAAGAACTGTTGCTGTGCTGTGGTGGAGTTTACATTTTACAGTGTTAATAAATTAAGATTTTGGAAGTATTTTAAGTGTCCACTCTCACTAATTTCCATTAACCTGGCCTCAAGGTATTGCACAGTTGGTATACACATTTAGTACACACAAAAAAATGTGTTGGGCCAGTCTAATCCAAAATGCCAGGGCCGATTTTTTGTCCCAGTCCACCCCTGGCAACAGGTGTCGTTGTGCCAAGCGACTTATCACGTCAGAATTTGTATCCCCTGCGTCGGGAGCGTGCTTTAAATCAATAAAACTTTTAAACTCCAACTTTGTGAAGTCTAAATATTTTTAAGCATTACATTCTAATAAAATGGAAAATAGCCATCTTCAGTATCATACAATGGTTGTTCCAAATGTAAGAGGTCTATATCAGTAATATGTTCGTCCACAATTGGATCACTCTCTTCTCTATCTGATAAATCTTCAACCTCAGAGTTGTCTACAATTGCCATAAGCAGTTGTTCTGCTTTTGACAATATAAGTTTCCCTGTAATGATAAAACCAACCCTAAATTCAGATCAAAATCTATATCACAGGTGGCTAATGTAGCTTGCAAGCTAATTATTTGGTTGAAAAATGTACTACTCACAAGAGCTATTTACACTTGTGAATTGTTTTAAATATTTCCAGATTCATCAAATCAAAATATGTGACTAAATACAACTTACAATAACCATTTATATCTGTAAACTCTTCTAAATATTCCCGGGTTTATCTAACCACATGGCACAATCAACAACAAAATATAGCCCCAATGTCCTCAAATGTGTACTTTATCTTTACTGATGTTGTGCTTTGCTTTAGAAGTAAAAACATTTCAAACTTGTATGTCTTATGAAACTAAAGATGGAACTGTGGATAAAAACACAGGTTTCAAGTATTAAATATAATTAGGATTTTTACTCACGCCATTTTCCTTACGAGAGTTGTTGTAGAAGCTTTTTTTACTGGGATCCCTGTCATCTTGCATTCATTCAAATGAGTGTAATATTGTCGTGTTACCACTAGAGGATGCTGGTAGTGTCTACTAATGAGGCCAGTGGGTTAAAGTTGAGGCAAAAATGCAATGTCTCATGAGGTTAGGCTCGGGTTTTTGTTCCTCCTGTGTTGCGTTGTCTGTTTTCCTACGTTATTTATTTCTTGAGTTGGGTTCAGTTTAAATGTAACAATTACAAGATAAATTTATGTCGCACATGCATCCACTGCGTGTGGCTGCCCAAAAAACTGCTCAAATATTAAACATGCAATTTAAAAGTAATTCAGCTTCATGTCCGTTTTTTTTTTAATATTTTGAAATGTTTAAGAGGTCGTTCACAATTGGCACATTATTATTATCCATCCATTTTCCTACACGATTTTCACTGTTGGGGTCGTGAGGGGTCCCGGTGCCTATCTACAGCTGTCAATGGGCAAGAAGTGGGGGACATCCTGGACAGGTCGCCAGGCTGTCGCAGGGCAAAACAGAGACAGGCAGGACAAACAACCATTCATGCATACCTAAGGAGAATTTAGTGAGGCCAGTTAACCTAACAGTCATGTTTCTGGATTGCGGGAGGAAGCCAGAGAATCCACACATGCACAGAGAACATGCAAACTCCATGCAGAAGGACCCAGGGTGGACTCAAACCCATGACCTTGTTGCTGCAAGGCAACAGTGCCACCTACTGCGCCACTTATTATCATTATTTTGTAAAAATCTAATTTTTAAAAAGAAAACAACACATTTGAAATTCTCAAACATAAAACAAAATACAAGGGTTAGATTTTCCCCCCTTTATGTTAAAACTACCAGAGCCTAAGAAATAAATTTCAAAATAAGTAATATTTTCTGGATTTTAACCCTTTGAACACTAGCATATTTACATAAGACCTCTCTTTGTATGAGGAAAAATCATGAAATACATACCAAGGAGTATATGATTATTACAGTTATTGTTATATATGATGCATAACTATTTTTCTTTTGGTACATCATCAGATTGATAAAGCAAACTCACACTCGTGTTCCTATAGACAATAAAATCACCCTTTTTAAAATCTGCAGTAAACATGTAAACATATTTACTCATAATCTATCCACTTTAATCAGGTCAGTCTTTTAAAACCCTATAAAAGATAATTCTCTTCAACTATCTCCACTGTTTTTTCTTACTTTTTTGTAAACAAGAGCCGGAAAAACAAATAATTTTCCTTGAATACATTACACCCATGCACACCTTGTTAAATGATCACTAGTTGACAGGAGAAAACAGCGAAAAGTGAGAAATGTTGCATGCTCTGAATGGGGTAGACAGCGTCATCTTGTGGGCGAACAAAGAAAATATAAATGGTTGACGGTGCCACATGTTTTAAGACTTATTTTGTTTTAAAACAAAAGTGGATTAGAATTGTGTTTCCATTGATTTTCAGTGTGACAAACACATATGTCCCCAGGCAAATGTGGCAACCAGTTTTTTTTTTTCAACCACTTTGATGGTGACGACTTAAAGAGGACGTTTTGTTGCTCCTCACCTTCTTTTTTTGCTAACGGTAGGGCTTAGGACTAAGGTGTGAATTGAGTTTAGGTTATGGTTAGGGGTTAGGTATGCACAGGTGAGTTTTGGGTTATTGTCAGGGTTAGGGCATAGAAAGGGTTGAAAATGACTGAAATTAAAGTCAATGGGAGTCAACACTAGCCTCGTGAGACCATCCTGATCTCGCGAGCTTTCAAGGTTTCACTCGCAGATCAGTCTGGCTACCCTCCGTTGAAGAAAATTTGGAGCCGTTCACCAAACGAACGTCCAATCAGCGTTGGCTTTGAGGCGGGTTGAGGTGTGACGCAACGGGAAGTGCGACAGTTCAGTCTAAAGAACATGGCGGCTTCAGCCGATGAAACTAGCGTTAGCGTGGCTATCGAGCAAGTTTTATCGGAATTACAGAGTATTTCTTTGCTGAGCTAACGAACCTTTACCTGCAGCAGCAAGAGTAGCTTGGCTTGTGGTTGTGTTTATCTGATTGGTTTATTTGGCCCGTCTATCACCAACATAGGCCAATCAGCTAACCAGTATTTTCGCCCCTTCCCAAAATTACTTCAACGGAAGGTTTCCAGATGGATATGCGGAGCAAATCTATCTGGCGGAGTCAGGTAAAGTCAACACATGGCCCTCACGACATATGACATGGCGTGTGTGTGTGTCACTGTGATGAATAATAAGCAGCCCTTTTTTGAGGTGCACTACTGGTGCTCTGTATAAGATGATGAAACCTAAAAAAATGACTCGGCTCGACAAAAAGAACAAAAAAAATAAAAACACATACACAGCATAAAGACAGATACTGTAGCATCTCATTCCTCAAGGTCGCTTATCGCTATTGTTTGGCAACGAAACGCTCCTGCTTGCAGACTTCCCCTCAACAAAGAGAGCAGCGCAGCCCAAACAACGGAGTCACACAGAGGCAATTCCTAGGAATTGTAACATGGTGGAGTCATGGTGTCCTGTGCTCTCCTTGTCCTGGGCCCTCTCTGGATCCAAAGTATGCTTCAGGTCTGCAAGACAGAAAAGCTGCCCAGAGGGGTTGTAGTGTCCTGGTTCAGGGAACGGGTTCTGGATGGCCTGGGGCTGTTAGAGCCTCCTTTAATTGAACAGAGACCAAATCGGGAAAGAGCAAAACCAGAGACGAGGCACCGGCAACCGAGGGTCCCTAGGACTAGCAGAGCGGTGCGGGTCAGTCATCAAACCAGTCCGGACCAGGATATATCAGAAATTATTCTGTTTCCCGTTCCAGGTGAGAACTGTTTATGTTCTATTTTTTATAATTATAATTCATCCATCCATCCATCCATTTTCCAAACCGCTTTATCCCTCATGGGGTCGCGGGGGTTGCTGGTGCCTATCTCCAGCGTTCACCGGGCGAGAGGCGGGGGACACCCTGGACAGGTCGCCAGTCTGTCGCAGGGCAACACAGAGGGACAAACAGGACAAACAACCATTCACGCACACACTCACACCTACGGACAATTTGGAGAGGCCAATTAACCTAACAGTCATGTTTTTGGACTGTGGGAGGAAGCCGGAGTACCCGGAGAGAACCCACGCATGCACAGGGAGAACATGCAAACTCCATGCAGAAAGACCCAGGGTGTACTCGAACCCAGGACCTTCTTGCTGCAAGGCAACAGCGCTACCCACTGCGCCACTGTACAGCCCATTTATTATTTATTATTTATTATAATTCATATTTTTTATAATTCATTTTAACAACTCAATTTTGAGGTTAATTAAAATACACTTTTGACATACATATATATCATATGAAAAAAAATGTGAAAAAACTGAAGAAAATAATGCATCAGTGTATAAGTTCTCACCCAACTTTTCTGTGATGTAAAGCTGGTGCTTCATCAGATACAGACAGATATGAACACTGAGAATCAAATTCACATCATCCAGGGTTCGAAAGATTTATTTAATCATTTTTACAGAGCAGAGCCAACTATAGGGTTTATCTGTGTAGAAGTTCAAATGTGGCTGTTTGTGCGAGTGTGTCTCTATAAGGTTTGTCCATGAGAAAAATGCTCAATAGTGGGGGTTCTTCAACGAGTTGTTGTAGATGCTGTTAGCTGTAGGCAGGCAGGATTTCCTCTAGCGGTCTGTCTCACAGCGGATCTGGAGAAGCCTTTGACTCAAGACGCTCTGCTGTTGTGCATGACTGCCCTGTTGGAACACCTGGTCAAGCAAAAGTTTCAACAATTTTAATGCTAATTTGAATTTCTGCTATGTGCTGATAACACTGCCTGGAAAAACTGGTCTACAGCAGTTGCTTCTGTAGTTTCAGGTTTCAAAGCCTCACAGTCACTTCTGCATAAAGTGCGATAAAACACTTCACTCCTTGTTCCATCTGAACCTACACTCTTCTCCATAAGCCCTTTGTCTTGTAATTAAAAAAAAACTTAGTCCATCACAGTTACCTAGCTGAAGTTACTAGACCTTGTTCAGTCAAAAGACAGAACCTTAAGATCTGCTTATGAACATATTTTTGGTGAATCTAATGTGCTTTCATTTTCAAGAAAATCCACAATAAATTCAATAATGTGAAAGAAGCTGCAGCTTTGTCTCACTTTTTTTTCCTATAAGTATTTTGCTTTTTTCATTTGAGAAGCTGCATATATCAGGCAAGTTTCTGTTCATTTATATCAAGTACCAGCAGAAAAAAACAAACATCCAGTTGTTTGAATAATGTATTCAGGTTGCAGCCTATGTAGGGCTGTTATACCACACCAGGCCTCTAGAGGGCAGTAAAACCTGGTTTTATGAATAATGAGGTGTGATTTCATTCTGACCATAGACATAATATAAGAGTAGACGCGTCATTGGGCGGGTTCTGCCTATGCTGCGATGCGTCAGAGCGTCCGCCATCTTAAATGTGGCAAATCTGCAGTTACTCAGTCACTTAAACAGCATCAGAGGGACTTTAATCTCTGAATATACTTTGTATTCGTCGTATTTTTTTTGTAATATTACAAGTTTATTTTCGTATCCCTTTAGCTTCATTCTCCTGAATGTATTCTCCTAAAGAATAAAAATATTTAAAATAATCTAACCTGGCCCTATTACTCCAGGAGTGAAATAATTCTGCAAACTGTGATTATTCTGGAAATGTTCCCCCTTAATTCTCATAATATGACGTTTTTATCATAACAATATCACTTTTGTGTTTGTTTGTTTGTTTATTTTTACTTTATTGACCTAGGACTTTTTTTCTCATATTAATAATTTTACCTCTTTAATACTCCCCCAAAAAGTCTGTTCCTAAAGGTTCACATGTGACACGGTTTTATGAAATAATGAAGACCACAATGTTTAGATTTAACAAATTGATCCTTATATTCATAACACATACACACACAAATATATATATATATATATATATATATATATATATATATATATATATATATATACAGGAATGAGGCATCTTCTCTGATTCACGTTCACAATAACAGAACTCGACTTTTTTCTGCCACATACAATATGGCGGTGACGTTGACGTGCGAACCTGCGCCCTATGACGCGTCTACATATATATGTCTGTGATTCTGACTCAGGTTTAAATTGGATTTTCTTCAGCTTTTCCTTTGGCAGATTCACCCTGTGCCACGGCTGACACAGAAACGAGAGAAAACTCCAGCAGCACCTTGTCATACCACTTCCAGCCCTCCACTGTGTTCCAGAAAACCGTGGTCACCTCTGCTCACTTCTGGTTCTACGCTGGGGGACTACTGAACAACTCGTCCTCGCTTTTCATCCTCACCTCAGCACAGCAGCATCTTCAGGCTGCGCAGGCTCCGCCGACGTTCAGCTCAGATGGATGGACCACCTATGACCTGGATCAAAGTGTGCTGGGCCCTGTCGCCGAGGGCCCTTTTCGGCTTCAGATCCAGGGTTCATCTTGTCAGCACCACATTAAGAATCCCGATGAGATGCCTTTTCTTCACCTCCATGCTCGGCCCAGAGCACCTATTCGTTCCCGTAGAGAGGCCCCTGTCACCATCCCTTGGTCTCCCTCTGCCATCCCCCTCCTCCAGCGGCCGTCACACGAGAGGCCCCAGCACCACGACTGCCACAGGGAGCAGGTTGAGATCAGCTTCGAGGAGCTGGGCTGGGACAGCTGGATCGTCCATCCAAAAGTTTTTTCTTTCTACTACTGCCACGGGAACTGCTCAGCCAGGGACCGGACCGCCACCCTGCTGGGGATTGCTCAGTGCTGCGCTCCGGTCCCTGGGACCATGAGGTCCATGAGGATCACCACCACATCTGATGGCGGGTACTCGTTCAAATATGAGACCCTGCCCAACCTCATACCTGTGGAGTGCAGCTGTTTTTGAACATGCCAGACAAGGATGTGTTGAGAAATGCTAAGAAGGGGGGGACTAAAAAAAATCTAAATAAAATATCTATTAACGCTGTTGTTATAAAAGGCTGGAAAGGTTTGACTATGAAGTACAGTAAATCAATTAAAATAAGTAGCGGTACTGCAAACTGAAAATTCAAGGTTTTTATACTTTGTTACTGGACATTTTACTTAAAATAGAAACCAATATGGTCCTGCCACGGTTTGGCTTCTCTCTAAGTGTGATGCATTTGGTCTCGCAGTAAAGAGTTATTTCAGAACTGTTTTGAAATCTGGAGTATCTTGGATTGTCTGTTTCAAAGTGTATTAAAGTTAAACATGTGTCATCTGAATTGGACTTTGGTTGTTTTATAGTCCTTTTAACACCTTGTCATCAGGACAATGTTAAACTATGTTATGTTCAAAGCCCTGTGACTTTAGTCAGAAAAGGAGAAAAAAGAAATACTTTGAATTCATCTAATTTCAAATAAGTAGTCATGTGGGAAGGAAATAGGGTACTCTCTAACACCCTTTGTATTTTCTAACATAATTAGTCATATGGACATTAATATATATCAATAAAACTGAAGGCATTTTATAAAATGTAATGCCACTTCTGGTGAAGAATAAATTAGAACACCTATTAATTTATTCTCACCAGAATCTTACATTAGGCCCACATCAGACCCAACAAAGAGCTGTCTGAGATCTTTAGAAAAAGATTGCAGCATCTTATGAGCCTAATAGATTTGAATAAATCTCAAAAGAATTTCCCATCAACCTTTCTGCTGTATGGAAAAAAACCTTTAAGAGAACATCCAGAACAACTGGCAGTGTCCTGGTCTGGCTTTGCAAGTTACAGACTCTGTGGCACCCAAGACCACCTGACCAGACAATCTTTCATTCACCAGATTGTGGTCGAAACATGAGCCTAACAGTCCCGGCCACTTTAATGAGATGACAGCGCGTTTATTGAAGGCATTTAATGGAATATTCAAGTGCGGTGATAAACTACAAGGGGTTCTGACATGGTCCTGATTGCTTATTCAGGTATAAGCAGAGTAACATTTCTGGTCAGTTTATCTGGAAATTGCTTTTAGACCTGTATTAAAAGCAAAGACATTAAAAGGTCTATTCCTTTATAATTCTAGAAATAATCCAAAGTGGTGAACTAAAGTTGTGCATGTGAGCAATTTCTAAAACCAATGGATAAATTACAAGTCAGGTTATAAGCTGTCGTTTGTACAAAATGTATAAGTGACAAGACTTCTGTCAGGGACTGTACATGGAAACATTTATAGCTCATCTGATGAAGTGTTCAACGACTTATCCATTCAATTCAAAACAGGTTTTGTTGTGCATATTGACGTCACCTGAAAATTGCGTTGCTTTCCTCCAATCTGGCCACTAGATGCCACTGTAGGCCAACTTTGACATAATTTCAATTTAAACCTTCCAAAAAAGTTCACATAATTGAATTAATTGGCCAACTTGCTAGGTGGAAAGGGGGTTTTGTTCAAACAATGGGAAACAACTATGCAGACAAAGTGTTTGAATCAAATATATTTATTTACTCTGAAGACAAAATAATCTCTACAGTTACAAAAAAAACAAAAAACTACAAAACTTGCAATAGGAAAAAAGTATTAAACATTGAAGGAGTACCATATTCAAAACTGGAATGTTGTCCCTTCCAAAAACTGAGATGATACAGGAATGAGTAACTATGAAGATATGGAAAAGTTTGAACTCTTGAAGCAACAGACCTGAAATCTAATGAACTCAACAGGTTTGCATGGCGCCAGTCCGTTCTGGCCGATTTCCTCACCAGGATGCACAACATGACATGATGCACAACTGAGTTTGGCAGTTTTAAAGGAAAATTTCCTTCTTTCTCTGAACACTGAAGGAATGCGTCTACACTGTACTGAAGCTGCAAGCTGGTAAAATGAACTTGATTTTAAATGAAATACGTTTCCCATTAATTAAGGATTCAAGCATTGCCCAGGTATACATTTGGCCAATTGGACTTTCTAACATTTCTATAACTGAAGGAACCCCCAGTATCAGTTCTGTTGACTTAGCCAGCATGCATTAAGAGAAAAATCATCTTGCAAAGAGAAAAAAAAAAAAAAAAAAGATACTGCACAGAGTCCAATTGACATAGCCCAAGGCCTTGCTGTTTGGCATTCCAAGAGCAACAAGTCTCAACATTCAGTGGCAGTTTACAAAAAAAACAAAAAAAAAAAAAAAGAACCAACTGTTGGCTCAGCCAGAGGAGTTTGGAGCTTTAATGTCATAGATGGATGAAGATTATTGCATGGCTACAAATAAAACAGGATATGTGAAAGATCAGGGCTTAACTGAAGGCACTGTTCAGGTTTGGCAAGAAGAAAAACTCCACATGTGGCAGGCTTTCAAGTTTGGTGTCGCACAGATTTCATTCAGCAGTTCTCTTGCTGTGCACTGACCACTAATACTGAAAGGCACGAATCTTTCATCCATACTGACACATTCACACTCAAACGCAACTCTTTGGTCTCCCTCAGTGGTCCGACTGCTCTCCGATGTGTGCTCCCCCCCTCCTTTCCAACGTTTAAGGCCAGTAGGAATGAAGGACAAGCCGTCCAAGACGGGAAGCACGCTCAGGCATGTATTCCTGGAAGGAGGGATGAAACAGTAACAGTCAGCATTTCACTTTCACCAGGTGTGGTGAAAGTTAAATTTTTTTTTTGTACAAAGCCATATTTTGAGTTGAGGTCACTCTAAGAACATGCACATAATGAGAATTGGTTTTCAGGATCCTCTGAATCAGATTGTTAACTGTAATTATTACAAAATAGGCACAAATAAATCCAAAAAGTATTCCAAATAGCCCGATACATTTACCAACTCACACTCAGTTTCGTAGTTCCCGACTCTTAAGTTTAACTCAGATAGCTAAACACGTCATTACCTTTCTCACTTGACTCTCCTTGCTTTTCCTGTGCAAAGTTGAGGCGGTTCTGCTCAGCAGCTGTCTGTACAGCTGTGTTCACCTCAGGGCTGCTGCTGCGTGAGGGGCTTCCTTCATCTGCCTGATATGCAAGATCCAGATGCTGCTGTGCCATCTTCAGATGCCTCCTCAGCCGCTCCAGCTCCTTGGAGGAAGGCTCGTCTCCGAAGCTCTCCCGCCCGGAGTCGCCCATGGGCAAGTCCCTCAGGTCGCCCTTTAGCTTTTCCTTCTTCATGGTGGCATGGTACCCTGGTGGGGCTGTGGGTAGAGAGCGGGATGAGGGCGGACGTGGGGTGCGGCGCGAGTTGAGAATGGCGCGCCTGCGGAACCTGTCACGGATGCCGCCGATACCCAAGTGGAGGATTTCCAGCACAGTGAGGAAAAGGCAGAGGAATGACACGGCGTACATCACCAGCAGGAAGATGGTCTTCTCAGTAGGCCGTGAGACGAAACAGTCCACTGTGTGTGGGCATGGGGCCCGAGTGCAGACATAGGAGGGGATCACCTTGAAACCGTAGAGGATGTACTGGCCAAAGAGGAACGCGATCTCAAAGGCGGAGCGCCACAGCAGCTGACATACGTAGACTTTCATGAGGCCGTCACGAAGAATCTGTCGTCGACCATCATGCTTCATCTCTGTAACTTAAAAAGGCATAGAAATGTTCAGTTTAGTGCTTTTCAAGCTACTGGCAACTCCAAGCAGCTAGAGCTACATTCAGGTACATGTCAAAAAAATTTGATTATGTAAGAGGTGCAATTTTTTTGCCTATCTTAGAAAGTTAATCTTATTTTATAGTGATTCATTATACAGTAAAATATTTCAAGCTTTTATTTCTTGTAATTCTAATAGTACAGGTAAAGAGCGCCCAAAATTCAGTGTCTAAGAAGATTAGACCAATCAAAAAAAGGATATTTTAAGCACAAATGTCAGGCTTCTGAAATGTACATCCATTTCTATTCACTCAATACTGATTGGGCCGTCTCTTGCATGAATTACTGCATCAGTGCTTCATGGCACAGAGGCCTGTGGCTCTACGTAGGAGTAATGGAAGCCCAGATTGCTTTGATATCTGCCTTCAGGTCATCTGCCTTGTTGTGTCTGATGTCTCATCTTCCTCTTGACCACAGCCCAGCGGTTTTCTATGGGGTTCAGGTCAGGGGTGTTAGCTGGCCAATCAACAACAGGCCCACCACGGTCTTTGAACCAACCTTTGGTACCTTTAGCAGTGTGGGCAGGTGCGAGGTCCTGCTGAAAAATAAAATCAGCCTCTCCTTATAGCTTGTCTACAAAGAGCATGAAATGCTCTAGAATTTCCTGGTAGACGATTGCATTGACTGTGAACCTCAGAAAACCCAGTGGACTGACACCAGCAGATGACATGGTACCCCAAAACATCACCGACTGGAAACTTCACACTAGACTTCGAGCAACGTGGAAACGTACAAATGAAAAGCAGAATTTACTTTCATCTGAAAACAGGACTTTGAACCACTGAGCAACAGTCCAGTTCCTTTTCTCCTTAGGACTGGTAAGATGCTTGTAGCCCATGTGTAGGCTCTTGATGCACCGACTCCAGTCTCAATTTACTCCTTTTGAAGCGCCCCAGAATTTCTAATTGATTTTCTCGACAATCTTAAAGCTGAAGTTATCACTGATCATGGTACACCTACCACATTTTCCTTCCACCCAACTTTCTATGAATATGCTTGTATCCGGCACTCTGAACAACCACCTTCTTCAGCAATGACGTTTTGTGGATTACCCTCCTTGTGAAGGGTATTGATGACCGTCTTCTGTCATCTGTCCAGTCAGCAGTCTTCCCAATGATGGTGTCGCCTACTGTCCCAGAGTGAGAGACCGTTTAAAAAGGCTCATGGAACCTTTGCAGAACTTTTGAGTTCATTAGGGTAACCATTAGTTTCCAAAAATGAACTTTCACTGTACTCATTTTCACATTCTAACTTTCTGAGACACTGAATTTTCAGTCATCTGTCCACTATAATCATCCAAACTACAAGAACTAAAGGCTTGGAATATATCTTCTCTGTGTGTAATAATCCTATATACTTGTTTCAGTTTGAGATGATTGGCAAAAAATATTGACCTTTATGCAATATTCAACATTTTTGAGATGTACACCCAACCAAACTAATGCCTGCATTCATACACTGATTTGCAGATTGGTGTGCAACGTCAGGTTAAATGCTTGGCCCAAAGCTTTTGAATTGCAAGACTACTAACCTTTAAACTGAACCAGGATCACCCACAAACTTGTATCAACAATGTATTGCTAGCTTACTTTTTTCTGCTTTTTCTGCCTTGTCTGGTTCGATCTCTTCAGCTATCATTGGGTCCTCCTCTCCGTTATCTTCTGCTTCTTCATAGTCCCGTACTGCCCCACGCCTGACTATAGGCATCCTCTTCTTCCTGTTCCGAACAGGACGGTACTCCATGTCATCCATGCGAGCTATCTTGTGCATGGCGAAGCCAAGGTACATGATTGTGGGGGTGGTGATCATTATCACCTGAAAGAAAAGGATTGTGTAAAGTTATGTCAGAAGGAAAAAGCAATTCGAAGAACAAAATGTGTGTTGGATATACTACCTGAAAGATCCAGAACCTGACATGCGAGAGCGGAGCAAACTTATCATAGCACACGTTCTCACATCCGGGCTGTTGGGTGTTGCACACAAATTTGGCCTGTTCATCATAGTAGATGGTTTCACCACCAATGGCTGTCAGCACAATGCGGAAGACGATTAGTACGGTCAGCCAGACCTTCCCCACAAAGGTGGAGTGGTTGGAAATTTCGTCCAGCAGACGAGTGAGGAAGCTCCAACTCATGTTGCCGAGGAATCTGGAGGACTAAATCAGATCTGGGGGAAGAAACGATACAATACTAATGTGGAAATTCTCCAGGAAATTCAAAATATAAACAGAATGAAGAAACGTTTCAGTATGGTTTGTTTAAGTTGTGTTTCCCTCTTTAAGGCATGCAACACTGCAGGAGTCGGATGCAACGTGCCTTTCCACATTTTATGCACACTTTTCCTTTCTAGCCATCTGAAACCATCGTAGCAAGAACTAAAGGTTTTACATGTTTAATTGGGATCAACTATCTGCAGCAAAGAAACAACATTCACCGACTGAAGCCCTCCCATCCAATCCCCTTATATGCAATTCAAAAGGCAAAACCGAATGTGGAACTTTGAATTCAGACACTCTTTCATAGTAAGGAAGGATATGATTGGTTGGTTGTTTCTGAAAGATCAGTTTGTCAATATGGAGAAAAAAAAAAAACAAAAAAAAAAAAAACAGCTTGGTAGAGACAAGTCACCGACCAAAAAGTTACAACTGATGATTAAGTCTCCAAAACCAAATGTAGCCTTTAGCCCAGAATACTTCCGCCTCCTCAGCTGATTGAGCATGTTTCACTAAACCATTCTAAATCAAGTAGATTTGTTAAACTCAAAAGGAAAAAATAAAAATAATGGTGTTTAGTTTTTTGCAACAACGGTGGTTGCCATAAATCTCATACCATTGGAAAGCCAATGCATCTCCCCTTAAAGCTATAGTTGGTAATCCTGTTCAGAAACACTGTTACACTGGGTAAAATGGTCCTTCCGTCCTGAATGTAGTTAATGCATTAAGTATTCACAAAGAGGTTTAAAAAAAAAAAAAAAAAAAAAAAAAAAAAAAAAAATCACTCTGTGGGAGCTGCAGGCCTGTAAAAACTAGCCAACCTCTGTTGTTCGGGCCATATTGCATGGATTTGGCAAAGTTTTATTCACAGTCTCACGCATAGACGTTATATACTAAACCCCCTCTGTCACTCAAGTTCCAGGGGTATGGTCATATTTATTGTTTGTCCCACATGCCAATCATTCTGACGTGCTCACGTAACACCAGTGTGCGTGTACGCATGTACACTTTTAGTTTTTGCATCCGGTTAGCCGTTCATGGGGGCTCCGCTGCTCTCACTGTATACTTTGAACATGGCTGAGAGTCACAAGAAGATAAGTCAGTCTTGCACGTGCACAGTTATTCAAATAGGGACTTGGGGAAACTTCTGGGGGAAGAAAATGCCGACTCTAGCTTTAAGGTGCCACATTTGCAGGAAAACATTTATGGGATATGGCCATGAAAAATGTATCAACGTCAAATCCAGTGTCCAATCCTTTTTGGTGGGGGCAGTATAATGATGTGGGGCAGCACCTTCCTCACTGGGAGGGAAATGAAGGAAAAGGTTCAGAATCATTTGAATCTCAGTGCAGAGACCGAGAACAAATCTGCATTCAGACGTAATCCCATATACTAGCTCTTAGGGACCAAAGACTGTCCTCCAAAATGACACTGCTAGAAATGCACCGGTCCAGTTATTTTCCAATCCGATACAGTTACCTGGGCTGAGCTCATCGGCCCGATCCGATACTACTGTTAAAGGAATGAATCGTATACCTTGCCATGTGAGTGAAGGAATCAGGCTTGACAAACATTGTTTTAATAAAAAAAAAATGTCTGCGTGCTCTTTAGCATGGTGCTTTAGGGGGTGATTGTTTAAGTTTGTGGTGATGAACTTACTAACTTTATCACTACGCCTCACAATTTTTACGTTGCGGATATTGCATCTTGCAGTCAGACTATCAAGTATGAATTGTTTCCAAATAGACTTGGCTTGGTCAGGTGCTTGCTACACAATGCTCTGTGTTTGCTCATCACTAACTGCTATGCGTCCTCTGCGTGATGACATAACCGGCATTGCAAACATAGAATTGAAGTGACTAGATCACTTATACTGTATTGCTTTGTATGATATTAATAAAAAATAAATAAATAACGGAATGCTGGATTGGCATCATTCATCCAATATCCAATCCTGCAAACTTGTCAATATCGGAGCAGATAGGTATCAGATCGATGCATCTCTAGACAATGCCCACCCCCACAGAAAAGGATTGATTCCAGACACCCTTGAGAAATTGGAAGGGAAGAGGATGGGATTGCCTACTCACAGTTCTGACCTCTCCACCCCATGAAACCATTCTGCGAGCAGCTTGAATGTTGTTTGTGCCAGAGGGCTGAACACAACCCCATGACAGATTAGCTCGATGAAGACCAGGAGGGTGACCCATACGAGGGGGTGGTGCCAGGCAGTTGAGGTTCTACCAGGAACTACTGAGACCCGAGTTTGCTGGATCAGAAAAACTGAAGTTAAAAGGAATAAGACATTGGCAATTATTTATTTAAATTAACAACTCCTCATCCCACTAAACCATTTCTTTACAAAACTCTCAATTTTCCATGTAAAACTATTTGGACAGCACTTATTGTGACTGGTGAGGCACTTACACTTTGGCTAAAGAGTCCTAACGTTACAAGGGTATCCAGATGGAGCTCATGTCCTATGAAGACACCTGTTATCTAAAGCTTCACCACTGACGCATTGCAGTTGGTCACTAGTTTTATTTCTAATTAGTTTGACTTTGACTCCAATTTTAGGAATTTTATTTGTTTTAACTAAGAGCATCTGAAATCAATATTTAAATAGTTTCTTTGATACATTTGTTGATAGTTTAATTTGCTGTTCACCGCTTAAGCTCATTTCTTGATTCCATTCAGCCAAAAAAATAAAATAATGGATGGATTGTAACATTACATTTTGTATTTATACTTCATTTAAGAAGTTTTCTGAGTAGCTCAAAGTTTGAGAAACCAATGAAGTTTACAGAGTTCTTTGGTTTAGGTTGTTTTTCTAAATGATACCTTGGGAAACTATTCTAATAAAATCCATTTGTCTCTACACAATTTTTTAGCCTCTTAACTGTGAATTCTGGCTTTGTTTAGCCTGCCTATAAAAACTTAAATCTGAATATTTGGGGTTTTAATTGTCTTGTTGGACACCAGAAGTACTTGGAAACAAATGGTTGTTTTTCCTCCCCATTTTCTAACACTTTATAGACCACATGAATAACAAAGCAAAGAATTTGTTCCCAACCATTACTCAGCTAGATTTATAAGCATTGCCATTACTCAAACAGCCTTAATTGGGGTTATAAAATACCCAAAAAACTAAACTATTTGCTTTACACATCTTAACAATTCTTTTAAAGAAAATGTACACAGTCAATAAAGACTGATGAGTACTTTGTTTTTCTCAAAGTTCTGTAAAATCTAACAAATTACCAAGTTAAAACAAATTAATCTTGTTGGTTAGAGCATAAAGACTGCTGGTAGCAGTTTGCTTAACCCACACTCACTACTCCCTGGCATACCAAGCTTAATCCCAAAGATAGCCAAGAGCCGACCAGTGAACTGCAGCCAGGAGACCCGCTGCGGCTTTGGATGGCAGGAATTATTATACTGAAGCAATGAACACACTCAGGAATTTATTTACCACCTCACAGCCCCGTAATGATATCATTAAATTACCCTAAACACGGCCAAGATCTACAACAGAGATGGGACTTTTGTACTTTACCTTTCCCTCAACGTGAATCACATTTTCAGAAAACTTAGATTGCACGACTTTAAATTGAAGCCGATTGGTACAAACATGGATGGGAAAGATTTCCTTTAAAGACACAACGAGCCTTCCATTCCTGCATCTCTGCTTTCAGAAACCCAAGAAAACAACCATGTTTCACTGACTCACTCCATAAAAAGGGCCAAACTACAATGGCTTCACTCAACAAGATCACCCTTCAACAAACTCCCACCTCTGACGACTGGAAACGGTCAGACCGACTTGCCTGAACCCGATGTGCGTGATGGAAAAAATCCTCAGCCTTCGTCAGACTAAAGCAATGAAAACAGAGCCTGTGGAAATTATGGGTTTGAAACCCCAGACCTACAAGACTCCTACTAGCAGAGACATCGTGTCATTAAGTCAAACAAGCCCCGGTAAATGCTGGTTTCTGCTTGTTGGAACGTGCAGACATGTTTGACCAAACAGGGCACCTTCATGTCCCTGAAAGAAAAGTCAGAGACAGAAACAAGCACAGCTCCAAGGTAAAATCCACTTTACTGCACAAAACTACACAATTAGATCCTACACATCTACATGTCCTCTCTACTGCTTAAAATCATGCGGCTCATAGCCTCAAATGACCCAATCTGACTAACTGAATGGCTGGGTTTCTCACAGCTAGTAGATGATAAAATTTAAAAGCCTTTCTGGCAGTAACCAAAGCCGATCTTTTTAAATTGCCATTTAAAAAAAAACAACCCGATACTAAGCCCATTTTCTGTTTGGAGAACGGGTCAACCAAAAGCATCTTTTTTTCCCCCCTTGTAGAGACTCTGAACAGCCCCAAAGCCGTTTACCATTAAAGATACCTATAAATGAAGGTGGGAGAATGCCAAAAGGTGTTGGTAGAGCCACAAGACTCTTTGAAAATTGTCAACTTATTGGACGTCAAAGACAGTTCACTGAGGTGCAGACTGCATGGAAAGGAAGTTCTCAGATTTAACAGTAGTCCGTTTTCGAGGATCTGCTTCAACAGTCCCAGTGAACCTTTACCAACAAGAATGGCTTCAATTAAGGGGGGGAGGGGATATTAAGAATAGGTTGAAGGTTGGTCAAAAATTTGACATGCTTCCAGCAGACTTTGATGGGACGGAAGACTCAGGAACGGCACAGGAGTGCGAGTAATTACCTTTACCACTATTTACACCTCCAATCAAAAAAAAAAAAAAAAAAAAAAGGGAGAAAATGTCAAAAGCAGTGGCTAAAAAGGATAAAAGTTTTAGTTGAAATATGTTTGAGGCAAAAAAAAAAAAAAAAAAATCATGAACCATATGCTACATAAATGAATACTTTCAAGGACTTAAGACAAGCTCACTTTAGAGAATCTTAACAGTTTCAGTGACCCTTACACCCGAAGACATCTGCGGTTAAAGCATGCCAAAACGATTTGAGCTCCAAGATGTTTTCACCTCAGTTCCTTCAATGAAAACATTGCAAGCATCTAAAAAGAACAAAAAAACAAAACAAGAAAGTCAGATTGGCATTGAAAAAAAGTTACATTATTTGCAGATAAGGATTTGTTCCTTTCAAGAAAGTGTTTTAAATAAGAAGATTTATTCTGTTTGGAAAGCCTTTACACTGAAAAGTTTAGAGTCTCACAAACATCTACCCTCTAGAGGACCTTTAACCTCTCCTCTTGTTAAGGTAGTCTCCAGAAAAAACAACTCATCATCCAGCAACATATACGACTAGGAAAAGTGGCTCCTGTCTGAGTAAATGCAAACATCTCTACCACCACCCACCAGAACAAAACGTTTTACACAGCGGCTCATTTGCCAGTGTGGGTACCAATTTAATGGCTTTTCTGCTTCAGGAGTCTTTCGGCTCCAGGAGGAGATTGAAGGCATGAGGAAAAGGAGGGGGGTTGGGGGGGGATTTGGCCAAAAGATCTGGACAAAGCAAAAAAAAAAAGGAGAGTTAACATTCCTGCTTAACCAAAACCAGAAAGCTTGAATTCTTCGGGTTCACGGAGCAGACAGGGCACTTGAAAACCCTTTTATGCAGTCTGAGCAGCAACCCAGGAATCTAAGGGTCCAGCATGACTTCCCTCTGCAGTGTCAGCCATGAAGTTTAAATCCACAAAGCGCATCCAACAGGCTGCTTTTTAAAGGTCCTCACAACTCTTTTGCTTCAAAGAAGCCACCATAAAAAATATTTAAGAAGTTAAAAGAAAAAAAAAAAACGCCCCCAAAAGCATGAACACGCTTTGCTGAGTTAGACTGTGATGTTTTGGAAATTGTGGCATTTCAGGAGAAAAACACAGCGCTGCCAAGTTTTAGTGGAACAAACAATAAAAGGAATTTGCAGGCTTAAAAAAAAGAAAAAAGAAAAAAAAAAAAAGAGGAAAGTCTACCCAAAGTTTCAGACACGCTTAAGCCACCAGTTAAATAAATATACGTTTCTTTTTAGACAGACTACACATCCCGACGCGCTGAATTAGACGCGCAATAACCTAAGAAAAATAGGAAGTTTTTCCATTGAGACTTGAAGACTCACCGATCCAATATACAGACAGCTCCCGAACTTGCCACGCATAAACTTCCCCCAAAAAACACTTGATTTACTCACACTAAAAACTACCAAAAAAAAAAAAAACGGTGTGAAAAGTTTCTTCAGACCCTAAAACCCCGCAGCGAGCTTCAGCCTGAGAAGTGGACGAAACCAAACAACCTGAAGTGAGCTCGCTGGTGCCAAACACTCACCGAGTGCGTCGCCGCTCCACTCCGCGAGCCCTCTCTCCTCGCGCCTAATTGCCTCACCAGGTTTTTCTAATTAACTCTCTCTCTCTCTCTCTCTCTCTCTCTCTCTCTCTCTCTCTCTCTCTCTCTCTCTCTCTCTCTCTCTCTCTCTCTCTCTCTCTCTCTCTCACACACACACACACACACACACACACACACACACACACACACACACACACACACACACACACACACACACACTTCAAAGATTCGCGGCTTCTCTCTCTCTCTCTCTCTCTCTCGCGCGCGCGCGCTCTCTCTCTCTCATTGACGTCCAAGCCAGCCAACGCTACGAACCCATTCGGCCCGCGGTGACCCCCATGTGTCGGGGGTCCTGAACGAGAGAAGAGGAAAAAGCAGACCTTTGATGCCTCGCGGCTCTTCGCTCCTCTCCTTCTCCCTCCTCCACCTTACTCGGCCCTATTGAAGAAGAAGAAGAAGAAGAAGAAGAAGAAGGAGGCCCCTCGAGTGAAACCTGAGATCCGCCACACTGACTACCGTTCTGATAAAAAAAAAGGACCATAAGACTCCCATTACATGTTTCATAAGATGTTGATGCTGTTTAAGGTCTCTCACCTGGGACACTGGAGGAATTTAAATGCTTAAAAGCACAACTTTAACTCCATAGCAGGACATATTTATTTTATTTCACTGGCAAAACTAACAATATGTGCATTCAATGTCGCATTATCATGAAGGCGACACTGAAGCAAAAACACAGTAGGTATACAACTCATACATTTCATATCAATTAAAATGTATGTTGAAAAGTTAAACTCTTTAAGTAACTGAATTCATTAAAGTTGAACACTTTTTTTTTTCCCCCAGTGTCCTGTGTAGCAATGTGGCAATAAAAATTGATATCTTAATGCCAAATAGAAAAAGCAAAGTTGAACACATTCAAAATGATAACATATACTTTATAAAGCCTTTAGTTCAGTTAATTATGCAATTTTTTTCTGCTTACAGTGAATAAAGCACCACATTTAAAGCTCTAGGTGGTAATCCCGTTCAGAAACTCTTTTTGTTATGTTGGGTAAAATGGTCCTCCCATCCTGAAAGTAGTCAATGCGTTATGTATTCAGAAAAAAAGGAGGTTACTTACTTTTCTTCTTCTTCTTTTATCCATTGTGAGATCAATAAAGACTATCTTATCTTATCTTATATAGCACAATTCAGTACAGAGACAATGCAAAGTGCTTTACATGATTAAAATATAGGAAAATAAAACAGAATAAAAGCAAGTAGGGATAGAATGTAGAAACAAAAAAGAACATTTGAAAACAGTAAAACATTTTAACTTGAACATTCAATTCTAAACAAATGGGTTTTTAATCTCGATTTAAAGGAACTCAGGCTTTCAGCACTTTTACAGTTTTCTGGAAGTTTGTTCCAGATAAGTGGAGCATAGGAACTGAATGCTGCTTCTCCTTGTCTAGTTCTGGTTCTAGGTATGCAGAGTAGGCTGGAGCCAGAAGACCTGAGTGGTCTGGAGGGTTGATACACTGATAACAAGTCTGTGATGTATTTAGGTGCTAATTCAGGGATTTATAGACTAACAGAAGTATTTTAAAGTCTATTCTCTGAGATATAGGGAGCCAGTGTAAGGACTTTAGAACTGGGGTGATGTGCTCTACTTTCTTAGTCTTAGTGAGGACGCAGGCAGCAGCGTTCTGGATCAGCTGCAGCTGTCTGATCCACTTTCTAGGCAGACCCGTGAAAACACCGTTGCAGTAATCAATTCTACTAAAAATAAACGCATGGATTAGTTACTCAACTTACATTTCCGGGAAAATTACAGATTCTACCTTTAAGGTTATAAGACTGGAGAAATGTGGCCAAATGGGGACAAAAATAGGGAAGGTAATCCACACAGAGGGGACTGCACTCCCAGCAGGGAGAATAGCAGATGTCGAAGAGAGCTATAAGTACCTTGGAATACCACAAAGAGGCCACAAGGAAAGCAGCAACAGCCAAATACCTGCAACGAGTTCTGAGAAGTCAGCTCAATGGCAAGAACAAGGTCTGGGCGATCATCAGCTATGCCTTGCCAGTAATCAGATACCATGCTGGGATAATAAGATGGCCAGAGGAGGAAATCCAGATTAGTGATATTAAGACACAAAAGCTACTCACCATGCATGGTGGATTCCACCCCAATCGAGTATCCACACAAAGCGCAAAGACAGAGGCAGAGGCTTGAGCATCAGAGCCACCATCGTATGATGGCCCCATACCTTGGGGAAGATGGCCCCAAGGTATGAAGCGCTCAGTGAATGTATCAGACAATAAAAGCTGGAAGAGAAGGAACTGAGGGAACCATAGCGGAAGGAAAAAAAACGCTGCATGGGATGTACCACTGACAGATAGCTGAAGTGGCTGACATGATCAAATCCTACCAATGGCTAGAGAGGGCTGGACTGCAAGACAGCACTGAAGCACTGATCATGGCAGCACAGGAGCAGCCCTTGAGAAACAGAACAATAGAGGCCCAGATCTACCATACCAGGCAAGATCCCAGGCGCAGGCTATAGAAGCCTCAGAAACCATCCAGCATCTCATAGCAGGGTGTAGGATTCTAGCAGGGAAGGAATACATGGAACACCATGACCAAGTGGCTGGTATAGTGTACAGAAACATCTGTCCAGAATACCAACTGGTGACCCCCAGTTCAAAATGGGAGTCACCTCCCAAGGTGATGGAGAACGACAGAGCTAAGATCCTGTGAGACTTCTAGATACAAACAGACAAAATAGTAATGGCCAACCAACCGTACATTGTGATCAATGGCTATCTATCTATCTATCTATCTATCTATCTATCTACCTATCTATCTATCTATCTATCTATCTATCTATCTATCTATCTATCTATCTATCTATCTATCTATCTATCTATCTATCTATCTATCGATCCATGCATTATTTAATTGGTTCTCCAGTCCACTCTACGTTGTAAAT
Organism: Fundulus heteroclitus; assembly: GCF_011125445.2. Taxonomy (NCBI): domain Eukaryota; kingdom Metazoa; phylum Chordata; class Actinopteri; order Cyprinodontiformes; family Fundulidae; genus Fundulus; species Fundulus heteroclitus. The sequence goes on from NC_046384.1 coordinate 28,072,323, forward strand.
AGAGTCAAGGCCGAGACACACCAGAACCCTCCGATCCAGCCGATGAGATGGACAGATCCGTACTGTTTCTTTTCCTGACCTACTTGCTACTTAGAAGCTCCCTCTACGGACCACCAGATTTGCGAGATTTCATGCAAAAATACGTAACGCAAATTCCGGAAATTCCGCCAAGCATGGACAATTCGGGAAGTCGACATAAAGCTGCAGTTGCAGCGGCAACCTGCTCAAAGATTCCTGTTTCACGTTCTTGTTTGTCTTCTGTACTTCTGAGCTCCTACTATTCTCAAGTACACTGCTTCTGAAAATGTTGCATTGATTATTTGTTGAGCGGTGTGTTTTCCGGGACACACCTGGCCAGAAATTGTGTTCCATTTATCTTGCAGTTTGGAGATTTTATTTTGTTTTTTCCCCAAAGCGGGTGTGTTTTACACTGGCCTGCCCAGCCCCATTCACTTGGACCAGATCTAACTGCTACAATGTGATTTTCCATCACAAAGGAGGGATCAGATGGTTTGGGGTGTGGGTGCAGGTTTTGAAAACATGTCCAAAACCTGCAGCCACAGTATGTTTGGGGTGTTGGCGATGATAAAAGTTTGGCACCAAATTAACAAGCACTCATCGATGGTTCCAAACAAATGTACGTGCAGTTAATACAGTCTAAGATTAATAAAACGTTTATTCTGTTGGTGGAAACAAATCACTTTTTGATGCTTCTTTGGAATGAAGCCTCTGTCTTAAGTCAAGTTTACGAACTACAACTTTAAAGTTTTTGTGTCCTCCTCTACGGAAGAGCTACAGCTTCCAATCATATGGAGTTTTGACTTTTCTAACTTCCAGTAACAGCTAGCTGTGGTGCACAGCTCGATTTGTTACACAATGATGTGGAGATTTCATTTCTGCCGCTTTTAATTTCTGTCTTACTCTTAAACAGTCGTATAGTTGATATTTTTTGTAAAAGTTATTAGAGTTCTAATATTCGAACATCCTGGTGGAACCAGCTTTGCCACAGCTCAAAACAATCTTTATGTTCATCCTCTATAACATTGCTACAGCTATGAACCATTTTGTCAACATCACTGCTACAAACTTTACCTATTTACCTTTACCTATTAGCCATTTCTTTGTGGTCATTTTGTTTTGTAAATCTTTTTTCAGTTTTATGTGTCTGGGTTGTTTCTGTGTGTTCTGTCATTTTGCAACTTGAGCTAATTATTGGCTCTGGGTCACGTCGCTTCTTCAATAATTGCTTTAAACTTTTCATCCCTTTTTGCTTAGATTTCCTATCTGTCAACAAACTATTTTATAATTCAGTATTCAAATGGATTATGGGATTAAGAAAAAAAGATCAAATCTCATAATTTGATTTATTTGTATATTCTTTTCAGAAGAGTTTGTTTTAACGTATCGACAAAGTTGATGAATTTGGTTCTCATTATGGAGATGTCATTTTTCTATTCTGGAACTTTTTCCTGTGTAAGAATTTATTGAAAAACTGATTTTACAACTATTAACATTTATTTATTTGAAAAGAGAATACAGCCCCTAGAATATTGTTGTTTTTGTTTGTTTGTTTAATTTATTCTTGCTAGTCTTGGGTGTGTTTAAGAGAAGCTGACGTGTGATTTGTTAATTTTATTGCTGTTCGGTCATCTATTTTCTTAATCTTTCATAATGAATTACTGATCTTTCTGAGTTATTTCTTTGTTAAACAGTTTTATTTGTGGATGGTTTATGTGTATTTGTTCTTTTTCTGTTACGTTAAAAAATGCTTTAAATTTGTATCACTGATGTTATGTGATGTGACTCTGACAGTGTTTCCTCTCCACTGTTGCCTCATGCATGCTCGATAAGCTGCAAAGCCATTGACAATATATACGAATGGCTCTATGCTCTTCAGTCAACGTTTGGTGTCATTTTTTTGTAGTCGTCTAGGAGAGGTTGTTCTCCTTTGGGTTCCCGAGCCCATTAGTAATTGTCCCATTAAAAAATACATAGGCTAAAGTGACTGGTCTTATTCTTTATTATTTCAAAAAAAGTCAGAATATAAACACTTAATTGCCATCATAGAGGGTCCACAAGCGGCACTGGCCTTGCAATAAATCCACGTTTTATGATGGTTGTAATGTTCACTTTTGGATTTATGATTCCACTTTATAGCAACTGTGAAGGCTGTTGTGATGCTTGCTGCGTTTAAAGACTTACGCACAGTGAGAGATGAGAGATTCTGTCTTTCCTCCAACTTCAACGGCTTGCACAAAATATCAAACAAACTGCAGTTTCCAAATTGTTCACGGAGACTCAAAGAGTGAACACCATAACGTGTGATGGTTCATTTAGAAGGACAATAACGATGGTGCAGTGCAGGCCAGTGTTGAATTCAGGGACTCCCATTAGAGTTTTAAGATTGAAATTCTAGGTTCTTCACCCATCTCTGTGCTCAGTGTGACCTAAACTGATGTTAACACAGTGCCGTGACAAAGTATTCCCATGCAGTTTTAACCAAGGTCAACCAAGTGGGTTAGGATAGCAAGTGAAGTCATCATTTAAAAACAGCATAATCTAATATTTGATCTGTCTGTCCAGGGCCTGATATTTTGCCCTGGACCACAGTTTGGCAGCCCACCGGTCTGACGGAGCACTGCGTGACTGTGGCTTTCACACAAGGAAGCCCTCGCTCCAAGAATTTGGTAGACTTTGGCATTCAGCAAAACAACAGATTTCTTGCTGTCATGCACAGCACAGCTGCGGGGCTCCTGACTTACAAGACAACCTGAAATGTTTGGAGGAGGAAGCGAGAAGTCAAACCAGGCCATACGACTACACGGGGCCAAGCGGCTCATGGCTGCATCCCAGCTTCCTCTTGTGCTATCAATCTTTCCGTTCTCTGATATGGTCTGAGTGAAACATGAACTTATTCACCTGCAGTTTTTTTTTTTTTGTTTGTTTGTTTGCAGATCTTGGCGTTGAATGAGCATAGCAGATATTTCAAACTGAGAGCTATTAAAGGGGAAAAAAAAATGGGAAATTGTAAACCAACTGCCAGGCATACAAATTGGTTGTAGGATCTTGACAGAGTTGTGTGAGTCTCTTTAAGGGCTCAGCATTCCTCCTTACACCCCTGTAGAGAGAATATTAGCTGCATCATTAAGGGCAGGACTCGCTGATATGGAGCTCTTTTGATTTTTGCCCACCCGTGCAGTCCATTGCCTCTCCTTACTGCAAGCACACATGTTGTGGTAATGTTTTTAGTATCAAGCTAGATTGCTTATTTCCTCCCAAAAACATAAAAGTGAATGACATAAATTCAGAGCATGCAATCAGTCTGACTCATGGATTTTTTTTCAACGCTGAGTTTTTAGGGATCATTAATTCCACCAGATCCAGCCAAATAAAAAAAAAATAAAATAAAAACGATGCCGCATTTTCTTGCTTGCACTTTGGGCCTCGGTCATCTGCCCAGGAACAGTTACTTAGATAATCAAAAACAATAAAAGTGCAGAAAAAAAAACAAAAGAAACACTTACCACATGGAGAAAGATAATAAAACTGTGAAATGCATGGCTTAGTGTGAGCATGTGGGAGAGGAGAACGGTGCCAGATCAGAGTCATAAAGCAGAATTAATGATGTACAGTATGCTTCACCATTAACTTGGTTTTACGTGCCTTCAATGTGAGCTATTTTTTTTTTCTCTTTTAGGGAGGAAAATAACACATTTAGACTGCTGTAATTTCCACTCCTGACACACCTTCCCAACTGAACAGAAAAATTATCATTTCTGTGTCTAGATGCTTTTCAGAAAAGCTTGCATGACATGTATGAAGTTGATTAGGAAGATGCATGCATCCTATTCAGACTGTTTTGGGATTGCAAACTGATGGGATTTTTTTCTTTGAATCCCTAGAGTTCTTTGAGTTTTGTGTGAAATGTTTTGAGCTTTCTGCAAACAACTTTTTTTCTACTGTAGTTAACCTTTTGACCGTTTTGCACACAGATAAAAATCAATGGGCAAAATGAGCTGTTTGTTAACTGTGCGCATCAAACCTCCGGGAACATTGAAAACAGGCCGGTCGTGGGTAAGTAACGACCAGTCATTTGTGCGTTGCTGCTCACTGGTTGGTTGAGGAACAGGGAAAGTGGGAGCGATTGTTTGGGGGGTGGCGGGTCCTTATCCACATGGCTGGAACTGAAGGTGATGCAGGGTCTTCAGAAACATGTGTGCAGCATATGCTCAGCCAAAGAAATATTTGCAGCGACAAACTGGGCAGAAAATAACGTCCTAACAGTTCAGTCTTGACTAAACTCACTGAAAAGAAAAAAATACTTTTGGTACTAAGTGACCAAAGAGAAAATCCTTATTGCATTTCAACCTAAGGAGACACTTCAAGGAACAAGGATACAAGGACCCATGCAGAAAATGACATTCTTACAGCAACTACTTTCTAATACATGCGTAAAACACCTCACACCTAAGTGGAAATTGTGTTTCTGGTTTTTAAACACACTGTATCTAATGTTTTAGAGCATTTATGTTCCCACCTAAAAAAAAACTAAAAACAATCACAGCCACTAGGAGGGTGTGTTTTTAACAGATTTTAAGTGCAATATTGACTGTACATATGTCACACTGTTTTGAAACATCTCAACCAAATATGTATTTCTTGCTGTCATTTGCATGAAGGCATACCGTTTGTGTCGGCATAATTCATTGACTCTATACGCATTTGTTCATAGTTTAGAATAAGTTTATGTTTTAGTGTTACTAATTTGAATCAAAGGGTTAAAGTTTAATTGCTGTTAAAATATTTTTTAAGCTTTGTTATATTTTCCCACTGCCACAGATGCAAATAAAGGCTAAATTTGTGTTATGTTCAAATTATTTTATGCATTCCCTCTTATATTAAAGAGCCTTTACGCATATACATCTTTCTACGTATCTATTGAAATACCCTGACTATCATTAAGTATCAAGATGAAATCCTTAGACCATCTGGGTATCTCTAGATGCAAATTGCAAAACAGGATTTCTTTATATGCTGATGATGTGAACATCTTTTTGACAAACCTTTCTGCAGGTCTATCTAATTAAATATATCAGATTGCATTAGTTGGGCAGTATATGGGCTACAATATTAATTCAGTCATCAATACTCCCAAATAAAGGAGTCTAAATACTGTTCTAATAACCTCTTTTATTAAAGGGGGAACATTTACCTATACTATCAGACCAACATTAACCTATACTATCAGACCAATATTAAAGCTGTAAGAAAAACTGTTGTGCCAGCAAACTATGGCTCAATAAAGTTGAAGAAAGATAATACTCAAATAATGTTTTGGCTTGGAGTGATTTAACATTTAAGGTACAATCACTAGGAAAGATCCTTAAGTAACACTTTCACTTCAGGGCATATTTCAATCGGTGGTCGACACGTATTGTGCTCAATGATCACCAGAAATCGATGGAATGGGGGTTGATGGGAACCCATTAGCTTCCAATGCTGACACAGGTAGTGTTCAGCTGCTTCCTAAGCTGATACAAAGTTCACTCTAACATCACGGCGGTATTCTTTTCTGTTTGCTGAATGAAGGCTGGTAGTTATGCAAGGGGACACAAAAATTAGCCTCGTGAGACCATCCTGATCTCGCAAGCTTTCAAGGTTTCACTCGCAGATCAGTCTGGCTACTCTCCGTTAAAGAAAATTTGGAGCCGTTCACCAAACGAACGTCCAATCAGCGTTGGCTTTGAGGCGGGTTGAGGTGTGACCCAACGAGAAGTGCGACAGTTCAGTCTAAAGAACATGGCGGCTTCAGACGATGAAACTAGCGTTAGCGTGGCTATCAAGCAAGTTTTATCGGAATTACAGAGTATTTCTTTGCTGAGCTAACGAGCCTTTACCTGCAGCAGCAAGAGTAGCTTGGCTTGTGGTTGTGTTTTCGTCGTCGCTCGTAACAGAGCGACGACGAATCTGATTGGTTTATTTGGCCCGTCTATCACCAACATAGGCCAATCAGCTAACCAGTATTTTCGCCCCTTCCCAAAATTACTTCAGCGGAAGGTTTCCAGATGGATATGCGGAGCAAATCTATCTGGCGGAGTCAGGTAACACAAAAATACCACAACTATAGAATCTAGACTAATAGAAAGTTGGAGGTAATAACATAACGGTTAAAACTACAAAAATGAAGATGCAGGCGATGGGTGCTAGCTTGACATGATTTCTAATTAGCAGTGTGGTTTAGCATAACAAGGTTTGAATGTTAGCTTTCCAAACAAAAACAACTGAATTGCTCTTCAAACAGGGGTTAGAACTGCATGTGTTAAATATGTAAATATGTTAGCATATCACATGCTAACATACTTATCCTAATTTATCCCAAACATTACTGGCAAAACAACAGAACAATACTGAATAACTCTGAGGCATCCTCAAAATAAGTTCCTGCTTATGAAAGTGCAGGGTAGATATCAAAACTGATGTTTCGGAGCTAGAACTGTAAGCTTTTTAGCCGTATTTGCTGTCCCAACTTCTCTTCAAAGTTTAGCACCAACCAGGCACCAGTAACTCCGCCTGGAGAAGTTTCATCAGGTTAAGTTCAATGTTCCTGGTCACAATTTGGCTTCTTAAATAATTGGAAACTCTAAAGACAGCAAGAGCAGACATGGATAAAAAGATGAGTAAAAACCATCAGAATGTGAAACGTGATGATTAATCTGTTTTTTAAAGGAGATAAAAGGAACTTTTAGTTTGTCTGTCTCTTGGAGAGATCTTAGTCCCCCCCCCAAACTCTCCATCATGACTCCATCAGTGGGATCATCTGTAAATAAGATGCGTCTGTTTAGTAAATTTGAAACAGGAACCAGCAAAATTGTTCAAGGACATGCAACAACACAAATGAAGACAAAACCTTTTTTTTTATCCACACGAGACATTTATAGAAAAATAAAAGTCAGCATTCTGCATTAAGTCAAAAAGTAACAACATAAATTTAGATTTGAGTTGGCTTAGATTTTTCCTGATCTATTTAATCTCACATCACAGTGGAAACATAAACTCAAATCCACACATCTGTGAAGAACATTTTAAACTTTATATATGGCTTTGCTGAGTGTCTGATGTCCTCTGAAAACATACAAAAAAATAAATAAATAAAACTGCTGCTACCATTTACATTTTGACAAACTATAAGAATTGGAGTCAAAATGTTTGAGGGATACCTTGATGAGAGCCTCGAGTTCAGCGTGTGACGCCTCAACTCATAGGAGAGATTCTGTCTGAAGGGTGGATAACTCTTCGGCTTACTTCTCCTTAAAATGTTAATACCATTAACCCGAGACGACGTAATCTGCCCTACATTTGCTTACTGCTACAGGTGATTTAGGAACAATACAGCGAGCATTTAGGTGCATCACAAGACGGGGACATCGCATCTTCACAAAGAAACAAGGCACACTTCATTTCAGCAGTAGAAATGGTCACTGGGGATGGGGTTTTTTTTTTCTGGAGGAAAAATTATGCAAGCAGTCTTTTTTTTTTTTACAGGCTTGTGTACCACATGAATGAATGCAATCATTTCCAAGCTCTTGGCTTAAAGCAACAAGCATAATGGGACCAGACTGAGTGCTGAGAAAACAAAGATGCAGAATGGCTCATGCTCACAGCCCCCCCCCCCCCCACACCCTCAAACAACTCACACAGAAATAAAGCCTAAAATTGTAGTTTTTTTATGTGTCCATTACGATGGGTCGTCTTGCAGACTTGTTTGCAGCTTGACTCCGAACATGGCCTCCCACTGTGCCCTGACCCAGGATAACAGACCCTGAAGGAGCTCGGTGCTCTGTGAGCGCATGCACCACGTCTTCTCCTGTTTCACAGTCTGTGGAAACCATGTGAGAACACAACATGAAGAAGCAAAAAAAGTTAACTTTTATAGCTTTCATAACATCCAGAACTCAATAAAACGATCAGCTGAATCAGGGAAAAATGACTTTTTTTTAAGAATGTGTTTTTGTAAATGAAAAACGGCTCCATCTGGAGTTTAAGTGAGGACGCTCCTACAACCCCGGGCAAACTTTCTCTTCATTATTTCTTTCTGATGAAGTGGAAGAAGGAGTCTGAGTGGCAGCTGGGTCTGATTGTTTTGTCTGCATGAGCAACTACAAACAACACACTCTGGAAATACTAACCTCGTCATACAGGTTAATGTCCATCCTGAGTTGATCCGAGGGCCACAGCAGAACGGAGCTCACGCAGCTGATTGGAAGACTTTCCAACACGGTGACAGCACCGCTGCGCGGTTCACTGTTTTCAGTTGATGCTGGGCTGGTTTTTCTCCACTGGTGATCTTCTTCCAGGAGGTAGAGGGTTTCTCGGGTTGCGAGGACTGTCTGAGGTGACCAGATCTCCTCTATGAGAAAACATTCAGCCCATTTTAAACTCTTAACATGAATACAGTTGGTTGCATATACATGTATGACAGATTGTAGGAGTCATAGCAAACATGTTGGAAAAATGTGCCCTGATCAGAACAGACCAAAATGAAACTTTTGGCATACATGTAAAACAAACCTCACAGTGAAACATGGTGGTGGCAGTATCCTACTGTGGGATTTTTTATTTTTTTTTCCCGATTAGTTGGTTGGAAAACATTTTCAATTTCAATATTCCACGCTCTTCCAGACTTTAATCTTTTAATACTTTTTTTTAATCAATACATTATGGTCTTCTTAGTACAATTTTACTGTCTGTTTTTTCCACAAATAATGAAGCATCACAGTATGGAAACTATCTTCCAATTTAACTAAGAACAATCTGTACAGGTCTATCCAGAATTAAATAGATATTCAACAAGAATCCTAACTTTAAACCGACAAATAAAAAAGCTAGAAGCTAAAACTAGAGATGCACCAA